>NC_133620.1:32843023-32948023 GCF_048593235.1 Sminthopsis crassicaudata | reverse complement strand
TTATGTATATGTGTGTATGTATATGTATGCATCACATGCACATAAGTGTATATGCATATACATATATATATATAGTGACAACATTCAAGAAAGAGGCCTGCATAAATGTGCATACACATAGGTGTGCAAATAAAATGTTATGTAACAAACCTACTGTGCCGTGCTGCCACTTGAAATACTGGCCATATAAGCACACACACATAAAGACAAAGTCACAAGTCTGGACTAAATAATAGCTTACAGCACTTTAAAGTTTGCAAATAATTTTACATTCAGTTTCTATATTTTAAACATGCACTTATAGATACATAAGTTTATATACACATAATATAACATGTACAAATACTTTATATATATATATATATGTATGTGTGTGTGTGTGTGTGTGTGTGTGTGTGTGTGTATACAAAGTATCTCCAAAGTCTTGATGTCATTTTAAGCTATAAAAGTTTAAAACTTTTCAATACTTTGGGGAAATCAGAAAAAGAGAGAGACAGAAACAGGGAAAGGGAGAGAAAAAGAGAGAGAGAAAGGGAGAGAGAGAGACTTTTATATAGTTATTTAGTTATATATAGTTATATATATTTATATAGTTATTTCATTACATATAGTTATATAGTTATATATATAAATATATATTTAATTTTATATATATATATGTTTAGTTAGTTATATATATATAGTTATATAGAGAGACAAATTATATAGTTATATTGCATATATATGTGTACATGTATATATATACATTGCAGTAATCCAATAGATTTAAAGTCTCATCAATATTAATATTTCTTCCAATGATACAGATGGGGCAGCAAGGTGAGGCAGCATTCTAGAATAGAGTGCTGGACCTAGAGTCAGGAAGACTCATCTTCCTGACTTCAAAACCTGCCTTAGGAGTCTCTTCCTAACTGAATGACTCTGGGCAAAGTCACTTAATTTCCTTCTGCTTCTGTTTCTTCAAGAAAAAAAATTAGGAATAATGATACTTAGTTCCCACTATTGTTGTAAAGATAAAATGAGATATTTTCTTAAGCTTTTCCGTAAGTGCTAGCTTTTAAAAATGTGTATGTATATATTTCAACATATATGTATATATATGTGTGTGTGTATCTTTAATGTATATATATTTAATGCTTTAATGGATTTAAGATCTCATCCACAGATATATTCCTTTTAATTATATATATTATAGCATACATATTTTTTCTGGATCTATAATTTCACAAAACCATAAATTACAGAGTGGTTATTTGGAACTTACATGATAGAATAAATAATCATTTCCTGGTCCCATGAAACACATAAAAATTCCATACAGGTTATATATATATTGGAAACATCTGAATTTTATCTTTGCAAATAGGAACAGTTCAAGGAGGGAAGAAATAAAAATCTGAATGTTTTTCAGCCTTGAAACAAAGTCCTCTTCTATTATTGCTTCTGTGGGGCATCTTCAACCCTTTCCCCCTAATCCAATTATTAAACATGTTAGAGTCAGTTTGTTCATACACGTGCGCAAACATGCACACATGCACACACACACACACACACACACAAACATGAAATTTATGACAGATTCAGTTCCAGATTTCAGGTTAAGAGACCTATAGCAGCACATTGTCACTTGAATTATTGGTGTTAGACCGTAATGCTGCTTTATTCAAAGGGAAGTCCCAGGGCGAGGGTTTCTGTAACTGATGCACCCATTTGCTCTTATCTAGGGAACCAGAGAGACTGCAGATCTTGTCCCAAAGCCCTGAGTTTTTATTAAATAAAATATTGCTCATCAGTGATCAGACAAAATGGAGAAGGGTCCAATGGGCCATTGCCTAAGGCCCATTTTGAATAGAATCCTGATAGATCAGTTATAATTCAAAGGACCTCAAGCTCATGGAAACAACAGTAGATGGAGTGATGGATAGAGTCAGGAAGATTGGTCAAATTCTACCTCAGAAACTTATTAGAGGTATGATCCTGAACAAATCACTTAATCTCTGTCTGCCTTCTTTTTCTCATCTGTAAAATGGAAATAACAGTTTCTATCTGACAAGGTTATGAGGATCAGATAAAGTTACATATATATATATATATATATATATATATATATATATATATATATATATATATATATATAAACTGCTTTGCAAATACTAGTTCTCTCTATAAATGCTAGATATAACAATAATTATTATTATCTATAAAATACCCATTGTACCCATTTTTAATTTCCTTTAAATGCTTTTGTTAAATTACTTTGCAGACTATGATCAATGATTCTGACCTAGGTTCCACATAAACGCATAGTCCACTCCCCCCTTCCCAATGGTGGAAGGTAGGATCCTTCCAAGTTCTATGCCCTTCTGAGTCCCATTTGGATGAGCAGGAAATTGCCAACTACAATAATTCCATTGAAAAAACAATGGAGAACTTCTAGATCCCACCATCTGCTATAAGGTCCTCTATCCTTTTCCATCTGCCCTCCAGACCCCAGGGCATGCCCCATCATCCACATTTACATAGTAAGAACCTTTGGGTCTTGCATCCATCTCGATGCTGCAGCCTTTATCTGTCCCTTTCCATTTGCCCTGCAGCTGAACTCTCCAGTAAGTGTTGTGTCCCCCAATTAGAGTGTAAGCCCCTGGAGAATAAGAGGGCTTTCTATTTGTAACTCTCATTCTTAACACCATGTTTGGCATATGGTTAGAGCTTTCAAATACTTTGCCATTCATGAATTCATTGTTTACCCCTTGGATAGATTGGAAGCTCCTTGAGGACAGGGACTGTCTGTCTCATTCTTGTTGCATACTTGGCACCTACCACAGTCCTTGGTATATTGTAGATGCTTAATACAGGTCCCTGACTTCAGTTCTTAGCTTTTTCTATAACTAGCTCACAACTCAGTCATTTTGGTGTGGTGTAGGAGTAGAGACAGAACAAGTTCATCTTTGTAGAGAATATCTATTGTGGTCATTCCCTCCATCAATGCAGGTTGGCCATTCATCTGTAGCTTAAATTTTTCGAATTGCCTAAGGGTCCCACAGCCAATATGGGTCTTAATGCAATTCTTAGGAGCATGATGAAATGATTTGCACTTGGTCACCTAGTTATTAAGTATCAAAGGTAGCATTTGAACCCAACTCTTCATGTTATCAGGTCCAGTATTTTATTCACCTCAACATAATGCTTCTCAAAGTGGAGGAGGTTAAAGAGATTTCCACTCCATAGCTTATAGGCCTATTGTAAATGATAAAATGATCAAAAATCTTAACTCAAATTATTCACACTCAAGGCCCACAAAATCTTCCCTGTGACAGAGAGCTCTACCCACGGCTTTGATCCTTTCTCATGCCATTCAATGGGGTTTTTTATACTTAAGACTACAGTCATTTCAGCATTTGTTTATAATTTTCTTATGTTAAAAGGCAACTGTTTCCTATTCACAAGTCATCTCTTCAGCTGGAGTATCATCCCCTTGAAGTCAGGGAACTGGTTTGGCACAGGGCTATACATACAAAGTAGACCCTCACTAAATACTTGTAACCAATCTATTCTTTGTTCACCAAACTCATCCCCACTTTTGTCATCCACTTTGATCGGACGACATCCTGTGCCAATTGTCCTGACCTATATCTTGCCACTGTTATCTGAGGACTCTGGGGGAGACATTAGGGCTGATAACTCTGCACAGTTCAGCCTCACTTAAATCTAATTCACTTGCAAGTCAAGACATCACCCTCCTGAGGTCATTGTTCTTCAAGAACGAAGTACAAACACTACCACACTCATGGCCCTTCACTATATCCTCAAATTCTATCATCTTCTTCATCCATCAAGGGTTAACTCAGGTGCTACTTGAGCCAATTCCTTGATGCCCCTGCCAACAGAAATCTCTCCCCAAACTTAGATCCTTTTTTTCCTGAAATTCACTTTATGACCCTGGCCAAGTCATTTAACCTCTATAAAATGGACACACCAATAGTCAAAAGGTTTTTTGTGAGAATTAAATGAGAGAATATATGTGAAAAATTTAAAAATCTTAGTTATGCAAATACTAGCTAATCTTATCTTTGCAATGTACTTGTTAGTTTTGACTTTCTATTATAATTGTTTGAAGACCCGCCTTATCTGGGCTACCAGACTGTCAGTTCTAGAAAGTTAGGAACCTTTGTCTTATTCACCTTTGTATCCCCAAAGGGTCTAGATTAGTTCTTCCCACATGGCAGATGATATTCTGGAAGTAAAAGCTATCCAATTTGAATAGCAATCCCTGACCTCAGTTCTTAGCTTTTTCTATGACTAACTTACAACCAAAATAGGTTTTCAGTCTGTGTGTGTGTGTGTGTAGTGTAGTATTAGAGACAGAACAAGTTCATCTTTGTAGAGAATATCTATTGTGGATATTCCCTCCATCAGTGCAGGTTGGCCATTCATCTGTAGCTTAAATTTTTAGAATTGCCTAAGGGTCCCACAGCCAATATGGGTCAGAAGAGGGATTTGAACCCAAGTCTTGTAGACAAAACGTTTGGTATTGAATCTGTTAAGCCATTTTACTTTTCACATGGAGTCATGAGTGCCATTTTTATCTGAGTTGAGCCTTTTGGAAGTAAACATTTATGGAGATTGAATGAATGAGATTCCCTCAGGATGAAGAGATGCATTGTCTACTTTAGTACAATCATCCTACTTTTTCCTCATAGGGAACAAATATTCCTCTTCCTGGGAAAAATATTTGTTCTGGAGTCAGAGAACCTAGGTTCAAATCTATTTCTGATGCTTCTTATCTCTGTGCCCTTCTTTTCCTTCATTTTTTCTCTCTGTTGAATCAGGACTTGGTGCTCTTTAAGGTCACTTCCAGTTCTAGACCTAGGAGTCAATGATCCTACTTTAGCAGACCTGTGTCTCCATCATTCCTTGACATTCCTTCCACAAGCATGGATTGCAATCTCTCCATGTCTTCTCTGGTGTGATCCATGCCCATGTCAATTGTCACTTCCTAAATATTTACCTTAAAAGATGGTTCACAAAGAATCCAGCCATTCTGGAGAGCAATTTGGAACTATGCCCAAAAAGTTATCAAACTGTGCATATCCTTTGACCCAGCAGTGTTATTACTGGGCTTATATCCCAAAGAAATACTAAAGAAGGGAAAGGGACCTGTATGTGCCAAAATGTTTGTGGCAGCTCTTTTTGTTGTAGCTAGAAACTGGAAGATGAATGGATGTCCATCAGTTGGAGAATGGTTGGGTAAATTATGGTATATGAAGGTTATGGAATACTATTGTTCTGTAAGAAATGACCAGCAGGAGGAATACAGAGAGGCTTGGAGAGACTTACAGGAACTGATGCTGAGTGAAATGAATAGAACCAGAAGATCGTTGTACACTTCAATACTGTATGAAGAGGTATTCTGATGGAAGTGGAAATCTTCAACATAAAGAAGATCCAACTCACTTCCAGTTGATCAATGATGGACAGAAATAACTACACCCAGAGAAGGAACACTGGGAAATGAATGTAAATTGTTAGCACTACTGTCTACCTACCCAGGTTACTTATACCTTCGGAATCTAATACTTAATGTGCAACAAGGAAATAGTATTTACACACATATATTGTATCTAGGTTATATTGTAACACATGTAAAATGTATGGGATTGCCTGTCATCGGGGGGAGGGAATGGAGGGAGGGGGGGATAATTTGGAAAAATGAATACAAGGGATAATATTATAAAAAAATTACTCATGCATATATACTGTCAAAAAAATTCTAAATAAAAAAAAAAGATGGTTCACAGAGGACTAGCCTTTCCTCAGTCATCGCATTGACTTCAGCTTTGGGGAAAGCAATGCAGTAAAGGGGGTGCTTCTCAGGAGAGCATTTCCTATGTCATTGTCCATTGACACCTTCTTATTGTGTGCTAGTAGAGGAAGCAAAGAAAGCTCATCCTAAAAGTGATTCTGATCTGTCACATGGGCAATAGATTTAGAGTGAGAAGGGCCCTCAGAGTGACCCATTCTAACCCTACTTCTTTTCTAAATATTTGAAAACTGAGGCCCTGAGATGAGAAATGTCATATACATGCAGAACTAGAGCCAAAAGCTGTACTTGGCGCTCCAGTGTTCTTTCACCACACCTTACGACCTCTCAGCAACTTTCCATGGAGCAATCAATGAAATAAAATTAATCCCTTTGGGAATTCTGGATCTCAGCCAGGTTTATGGATCAACACAGATTATCTTTACATATCTACTACTGATTTCTTGTCCCTTTCCCTTATCTCCTCCTTGAGGAATACACCATTCTCACAACTGTCCTGACAGTCACACACAGGGACTCTATTAACTCTTCAGAGTGGAAATGGCTCTCCAAATAGGATGAGAAAACAGTATCCCAGTTAGTGATTTCCTCCTTTTGCTTGTTTTGGAAGCCTTGTAGCCCAGAGCTCTTGTCAAGCCTCTTTGGAGTTAGGTATATGTATTTCTCCTCTGACCTGTGACCTTGCCAACGAAGAATCAGAGGCTACAAGAATGAGCATTCAGTGCACTCACATCAGTGTATGAAAGAGTCCTAGATAATAGGGGGAAGAATATATTGCTGTCCAGGTATTTAGACCCTGACCAGATCTACTCTCTGAGTCATAATTATCTCACCTGAAAGATTGGGCCATTGTCTGGTGGTCTCTACAGGCAGGAATATCCTATTCCCCATCACACACACTCTCCATTTTCCATGCATCCTTTCTGAGCTTCAACCTATTATTTCTCACTTAATTAGTAGAGCTTGATATAAATAGCTCTTTTCCTTCATTTATGTTGTTTCCATTTAAATAATTACACTGTACAATGTGAGCATCCTCCCTTAGGCACAGATTTATGGCAGAGGGAGAGAATGGGAAACCCCAGGCTTCAGGGTATTCTTAGAGCTTTGGTGATACTTTAAAAATGTACAATGGCACAAAGTAAGCTGCTATGCTCAGAGCATCTGTCCTGAAAGGAGAAGGATGGAGGCCTCACTGTTCATGGAGGGCACAAAATAACATGCATTTACTTGGCACATTAAGGTCTGAAGCTGAGTCACCCTCTTGATCCATCCTCTCTGGCAATCTGGACCATATGAGAGAAAATCTTGTCCATATCTCCAGAAAAAAAGTCTCGAGCTACTTTACTTTTCCTGATTATTAATGTTTGGGAAGCAGGGCCACTTATACTTCCTAGCTGTGTGACCCTGGGTGTTAGGTTCAAAATCCAGGAATATATTGGACAGCAGCTGTGACAGCTGACCGACCTATGCTTACTATTTATATAAATGGAATACCATTTGAAGGATTGGTAGACACAGGTGCAGATCCTACAGTTATTAGAGATGCCAACTGGCCCAGTCACTGGCCAAAGATTAAGGCAGACACCTACATGTCTGGGGTAGTAAGTCGCCTAGATTCTGATTCCAATGAACAAAATCCAGGAATGGCCGGAACTAGAGAATTGTCAAGTACCGACTTAGCACTTAGTAAGAACCTAATATCTCATTATCTCATTAGCATTTAGTAAGAACCTAATATCTGGGCAAGTCACTTGACTTGACCCAATTGCTTCAAAAAAAAAAAAAAAAGATACTGTTAGCTTCTAGACAATTAGATGCTCTGTTGTTCTTTAATGAAAATATTAGACAATCCAAATTCTGCTCATGCAAAGTCCATCTTTCCCCCTCATTTGCTTGTGTAAATGAAGCTTTATTTGGATGCCCTATTTTGTATTAAGATGTAGAGATCTTGTTTCAGGACAAGGTATCCAGTCTGGAAGCAAGTCTCTTTGGTTTGGGTAGGAAATGATATGTTTTAAAATCAATACATCCATCCACAAGAATCTATTAAATGCCTACTATGTGGCAGGCAGTGTGCTAAGGCAGTGGATCAGAGTGCCTGGCCCGTGGGCCAGATGCAGCCCTCTGAGAATGTTTATGCGGCTGGCCAGGTTATGGCAAATGGGCTGAGGGGTGGAGACAGTTTTTACTATAGTCCAGCCCTCCAACAGTCTGAGGGACAGTGAACTGGCCCTGTTAAAAAGTTTGAGGACTACTGCTTTAGACTTTCTCACTGGGATTATAGTGTCTGAAGGAGGAAGGAAGAAAGGAAAGATGGATGGATGAATGGATGGAAGGAAGGAAGGAAGGAAGGAAGGAAGGAAGGAAGGAAGGAAGGAAGGAAGGAAGGAAGGAAGGAAGGAAGAGAAAGAAAGAAAGAAAGAAAGAAAGAAAGAAAGAAAGAAAGAAAGAAAGAAAGAAAGAAAGAAAGAAAGAAAGAAAGAAAGAAAGAAAGAAAGAAAGAAAGAAAGAAAGAAAGAAAGAAAGAAAGAAAGAAAGAAAGAAAGAAAGAAAGAAAGAAAGAAAGAAAGAAAGAAAGAAAGAAAGAGAGAAAAAGAAAGAGAGAAAGAGAAAGAAAGAAAGAGAAAGAAAGAAAGAAAGAAAGAAAGAAAGAAAGAAAGAAAGAAAGAAAGAAAGAAAGAAAGAAAGAAAGAAAGAAAGAAAGAAAGAAAGAAAGAAAGAAAGAAAGAAAGAAAGAAAGAAAGAAAGAAAGAAAGAAAGAAAGAAAGAAAGAAAGAAAGAAAGAAAAGTAAAAGAAAAGAAGAAAATATCAAGGGAAGAAAAAATGAGAAGAGAAGAAAAGAGAAGAGGAGAGGAGAGGAGATAGACACAATCAAGATAGACCTTATGCCTATCCAGTGCTCTGCTGGAACAATCCCCACAAGGCCTGACTGCTGTTAGGCTCTCTTTCTCAGAGTACTTTTTACATTATACCCCTCTCTTAGAGGCTTGCCTTCCCTCCCTTCCCAGCTCCTGCAGAGGCACAGGACAGACTCTGGTGTAGAAGCCTTACCCTCTCCTAGAATACATTTACCTAAGGCCTTCTATAAAGCCTCCTCCACACTAAAACTGAATTTGCCCCCAGACTCAAGAACTTTAAGGCAGGTTATATCTTGCCCTTTTAGCTTCTAACTTAGATTAACTTCTCTATTGTAAATGGACCTCAGCCTTCTGGATAAGTGCACCTTAAAACTACTCTCTCTGCTTTGCAGGTTCAATGTCTTATTCTGAAAACCAAAAAACAGTCCAATCTAGAGAAGAGTTAGAGGCTGAGAGGGGGAAGGCAGTGACCATGGGGAGGAGATGAAATTCAAGCCCCATCCCCACCAGAAAGAAAAACCTTCAAGGAAGGTTTTTTAAAATATTTGTGTGTGTTTTCAGTTACATTTTTTAAAAAAATTTAACAAGCATTTATTTTCTCTATCCTGTCTACTGATCATCTCTGGGAGGAAAAAAGCCCTCAACTAATATCCTTGTAAAAAATCTGCATAGACAAGCAGAATAAATGTCATTGCCATGCCCAAAAATATGTCTTATTTTGCACTGTGAGACTATCCCTCTCTGTCAAGAGATGGCTGGCTTGCATCACTGTGGCTCTGTCAGTCTCCAAAATAATGGACGTTCTTACATGTTTCACACAAATATTTAAAGGCAGATCTAGCATAACATCTGAGTAACAACTAACTCCTTAATAGCACAGAGTCTCATACTCCTGAGATATCTGTTATCCACAGATTTACAATAAAAAAAGGAAGATAGCCAGAAAGCTAGGTCACATATCTAAGAAAGCATATTTGTAGCCGACCCACCAATTATACTCAAGATGTCTTTTGTTACAGTCAGACTGCCCCCCAAAAGGACTTCAAGGTCAGTGAGATCTCAGAATATCTGCAGCCTCAGTGAGGGTTGGAAAGGTTAACAAATAGTATCAGTTGGTTGGTGTGGACTTCTCTGCCTTTGGCCACCACGTAGTCCATGTCACCCTCTGATCCATTCTCTTTGGCATTCATGGAATGGGAATTTCCCCACATCTCCAGGGAAATCCCCAAGCTACTTTTCTGGACTTTTCTGGACTGCTAATGATGAAGGAGAAGGGTCAGATGCCCAGACTCATGCCCTGTCGATGGCAAAAAGCTCACAGTGGCTTCCAGAAAGAAGCATCACCCAGCTAGCTTTTTAGCAGCTCAGCTCCCTGGGATCTGCCTTTTTTCTTTAAAAAAAAATCTCTCTATGAGAAAAGGGGGGGAGGGAGAAGAAGAGAAAAAAAGAAAACCCAGAAATGGCATAAAAGCATATTACCAGTAAATTGTTTCCACTGTGTTTGTGACTGTTCTTAATTTTTTATGAATATTCTAAAAAAAAAAATTTGCTCAGGCACATTTCCTTGGGCGCTCCAGTTAATTACTTATTCCAAGTGCTTCCACTCCAGTCCTTGCAAGATGTGTTGTGCATTAATTCTGATTATGTACAAAAAACCCACCTGCAAGGAAAAACTCTGCATCCGTAATGCTGATAAAAATGAGCAGCTCTCCTGGGGCTGCGCTGAGAAACGGGATACTGGACAGAATTAGAATCTTGCAGGGAAGGCGATTCATAATGTCATTAACATAAAGGCAATTAAGTGAATTTTTAACCTACAACCCTTTATTGTTATTAATGAACATTAGAAAAACACAGGAGATAAAATTGGTAATTATCTCCGCACCAAGCTATGCAATCATGTGTTTAAATATAAAAACAAAACAAATGATTATTGTTAGTATTTGCAGTAGCAGAAACCCCAAGGAGCAGCTTCCGTCGCATTTAATCACATGGTACCCCACCAAGAGGGTTAATTAAAAGAGGGCTCTACCTTCCCTGTGCCTGGTTATTCGGCTTAATGTGGAATCAACAAACTTAAATGTAAATTTGCAAAATATTCTGAACACTGGTTTCTGCCTGCGGGTTACCCACCTTTAACAAAACACGAAGCCATTGCATTTCCTTCAGGACCCATACTCACAGCCCAGTAATTATGGTCTGATTTTTCTTTTTCTTAATGCAGAGCGCTTTCAGAATGGCTTAGGAGAACAGCAGCATGAATTCGGTCTCCTAGCCTTAAAACTGACTTTTCTGTAAAAAAAATAATAATAATAACTTGGGTATTTAGGGAAGAACCATAGGTTTGAAAAGACCTGGTAAATGAGGTTTCAGTATTAATGGATCCAAAGAGCCTCCATTTGGATTTGGCTTTCCTAAAATGTACTAGTCCATCCTAAAAATAAATTTTTATAAGTTTAGATTGGAGGGGGTTTGTAAGCAATGCAATAACAATTTAATAACAAGTTTCCTGTTTATCACCCCCATCTACATTACACATAATATTTCTAATGTATGGATTTCACCTTATAATAGATATAATCGATTATATGTTTTATATATATACATATATATGTGTGTGTGTTATATAATATGTTATATATATATTGTATATGTGTATGTATTATATAATATGTTATATATATTATATATAAATATATATTATATTATATATAATGATATGTTTGTGGTAATGGGTAATATATTGGCAGAGTGGAACAGAGATCTGCTCTAAGAGAGAGGATGATCTTGCTTCAAGTGCATTCTCTAACACATGCTGATTGCCTCATTCTGGGCAAATCACTTAACATTTCAGAACCAAAATACTTTCTAAATGTACAAGTTGCAGCTTTAGCTGAGAGTGTTTTTTCACTGAAAGTTCACCAGAAGAAACACAAGCCCATGTATTTTATATAATAATATAGTATACCATATGTAATCGATGTTTACATAAATGTTATGTACTAATATGTAGAATATTAATCAACTACATGCTATCTTTTGAGTTATGTTGCTATGTATATTTACATATGTGCATATATGTGTGTCTGTATATATGTAGACATGCATGTGTGTATACACGTATGTGTATATGTGTGTATATACATATACATAATACATATATATGTGTGTGTGTATATATTACACACACACACACACATATAAAACTCTCCAAGAATTTTCCTCTCCAAATGGCGATCACCAATTCATTCTAACTTACAGTTTTTGAACTGGGAAGGTCATATACCCTCACTCAGCCTCAATCTCCTCAACTTTAAAATGATAGTATCTACCTCATGGAACTGTCGTGAGATCAAATGAGATTACATTAAAGTGTTGAATGGTAGCTACTATTAGTATTTGTAAATTGTATATAATTACTGTGTGTTATAATTGAGATTATAAAACAGAAATAGAAATTTTTAAAGGATAAGGTAAAGATGAAATAATGGTTAATTCTAAAGTAATAGGGTACCAATGGAGTTTGTTGAGTAAGTGATATGTCATATGACATAGATCTGATTTTTAGGAAAATAATAAATAAGGGTAGAGGTCATTTGAGTGAAGAGAAGGGAAGAGATACAGAGGTGCTGTGGAGGGAGATACAACACGATTCAGTAACTAACTGGTTATGTGAGGTAAGAGAGGAGGACTAGATTAAAATGAGATTGTGAAACTGGATGACTGGAAGGATGATGAAACCCTCCATGGAAATAAGAAAATTTGGAAGAGGGGTGGATTTGAGGGGAAATATAATGTAACGAGATTTGTGACTATCACAAGCCATCCAGTTTCCTATATCTTCTAAGACTCACTGTTCATACAAAATTAAAAGGGAGAAGGTAGGACTCCTAATCATCCATCAATGTTCTAGAGCACAAAGGCCATCCTCTGATAGGCATTTGCCATAGTCATGAGGTGTTCTGATGAGGGGAGGGGAATTTGGTATGCTGGAGGAGGTGAGATTTTTTCAGTGGCTTCTGAACAGTTATTGCTTTGGGTTATAATTGTCCTTAGGGGCCTAGACCTGGTCCTGAAGAGGGGAAGGATGGTAAGATTACAATTGTGAAGTATAAGAAGATTAGAATAAATATAGGTGGAGTCCAATCCCATGATTGCCTGTCATAGAGAGGATGGAACACAACCCTTCTTCCCACGCTCTAAAAGGCTGACCACGTACCTTGGGGCCAATCCAAAACTTGTGGATAGATCATCGTTCCCACTTTGATTATCACTACGTTAGAGGATGTTTCTGACAATGAAATATTAGTTCACTTGCCTAAGGTCACACAACTATCCTTGACCCAGGTCCTCCTCACCCTAATCCAGTATTCTATCCCCCATACTATATTGCCTTCCCCCCCAAAAAAAAAGATACGAAATAAAATTCCAGCAAGCTTAGGCAATACTAGTTTCTTGCCAAAGTCCTACTTAATCCTAAACTGTTTGTATCCCACTTGCATAGAGCTTCTCCATCAAAATGTACATTCACAGTAGAGAGGATTCAATCAATTAGTAAGCAAGCACAGCTCTTCAGATTTATCAGTTAATCAATGTATAAGTATTAAGTTCTTACTATGTGTAAGTCAAAGTCACAAACCCAAGTCAAAAAACATATATTAATGACAGGTATTGTGCTAACCACTGGAGATACAAACAGAACAAGAAAAATAGCCCTTCCCCACCTTCAAGGAACTTATATTCTAATGAGAGAAGATAACACTTAAAAAGAAACTGAAAAGTGCAGAGTGGCAAATTTCTGCTCAGAAAGCATGATGGCAAAGGCACCTTTGCTTCAAATGGAAATTCTGGGAAGAATGAATCCTTATAAGAGTTTTAGGGAGAGAGGAAGAAGACAATTGAGATAGAGTGACAAAGTCTGTAGAATGAAACAAAAGCCTTGGAGATAAAGAAACAAAAGTGAAAGTCTCTGCCTTCAAAGATGTTACTTACTAACAAGAAAGACAACAGATACATATATAAATATATCATATATATAATGTATATATGTAAATATATACAAAATAAGCATAATGTGGTTTGAGCAAGGAGTCTATTAACATAAATTGGGGAATCAGGAAAGACTTCATATACAAAGTGACATTTGAGAATGCAACTGTAATGGATTTTCTTTTCACCTCCAGCTTTTGGAATCCATGGTTTCCTTCAAAATTCAGAAATAAGAAGGAAATGCTGTCATGCACAGGATGCTATATTGTCAACTCTTTGCTGCTTCTCAACTCCTGTGAACTTCTACGAAAAACATAAGAGGCAAAACTGCTGGAAGGCCCTTTTGTCACTCAAAGATTGTTTTAGAAATTTTTCTGTATAATAATAGCTGATCCATTGTAAATATAAGTTGGACAGACACTACAATTGAGCACAGATTTGGGTTCAGAAGTGGATAGGAGGTTTTCTTTGGTAAATTGCAAAACTCCCTTAATGACCCAAATATTTCCCTGAAAGGCTCATTCTTTGGTCATCAATATTCTTCCAATGATCTTGCATGACTTGAAGTCATGGAAATCTACAGTCTCTGGAGAATGGGAATTTAAACCAAAAAGACAGTGGTGATATGAGTATCAGGTAGATGCCAAATGCAACACATTACAAGCATGAAAATAAAGAGAATGAATTATAACATGCCTCTTATATACAAGTTACCATGGTAAGTACTGAGGATGTAGATTCCAAAGGCCCATGGTCCTCACCTTCAAAGAGCTTACATTCTAATGGGGAGAGATGATACATACAGGGAAAGCTCTACTCCAAGAAAGGGATCTGAGGGACAGCTAAATTCAGGTGAGCTAGAATGTACTGCCTTACTCATCAATTAGGACAGTTTGGCTCCAGAATGGAGATCAAGGCAGATTAACTCCCCCAGGGAAAGGAGACATAGTCTCTGGAAGTCTGCTGTAGAGGGCATTGTTCCAAAAGAAGTGATAGGGATACAAAAACAGTTCAGATGGCAAGATTTCTGGAGTGGATAGAGAGACTATGAAGCATGTTCCAGGGACAATTGGATAGAAGTGAAATGAAGGATGCCGTATAACATACACACACACACATATGTATATATATATATATGTATATATATATGTGTGTGTGTGTGTGCATGTGTGTGTATGATACACATACACATATATTCATATATATATATATATATATATATATATATATAGAGAGAGATAGATATATATATATATGGAGAGATCATGATGAAGATGATGATGATGGTCTTTGCTCTAATACATTGAGGTCTAATACACAGATTCATGGATGGATCCCACAACAATGAGTGTTTTTTTTCCTTTTCACAATCAATTTTTATTTTGTAAAGGTATATGATGCTTAGCTTGTTCAATACCTACTATATCTTTCTCAAAGAAAGTATTCCTAATATAAAATTATAAGATTTCTATGTAATCTACAAGTCGGGTTTCTTCTATTCCCCCTTCCTGACTTATGCTTTCAAATATATTTCTCATTATCCTTTCCTATTCCCATATTGGCATCAAATTAATTGAATATCAAAGTATACATTGAATTAGCTTAATTTGAAGGATCTAGTAAGTTCTTTGCAGAATATCTTTAGTTTGTTGTCCTCTGAAACTAGTATTGGTGCAAAGCCAAATCATTTTCATAAAGATCTTTTTGCAAATATTTATGAATACTTCTGTACAAAATGACTGATGTCCTATATAGTGCCTGTGGGTGAATCCTAACCCATTCCACCACCTCTTTTCTTTGCCTTTTGAAGCAGTGCCTATGATCCATTCTTCCATTTAGCTGTAATTTTCCTCTCTCTTCTGGATTCATCAAGGAAGAATGTGAAGATTGATATCATCCAGAAACTCTGATAATATGTATATTCATTGGTGATTGTTCCAAGGATTTCCATGGCCAATGAATTTATCATCAATGATCAGTCTATTGGTGATGAGCTTCTCCAAGATTAACTATATTGATCCTTGAAAAGTAGACCCAATCTTTTGCCAGACTTTTACTTGAAGCCTTTCCATCATGAGATATAAGTTTTGGTCCACAGCCATTCCCTTTAAGACCCCTGTCACCATGAGGTCTGTAAAGACTTAATAGAGCAATGTCAGTATCATTTTTTTTCCTGAAGCAATTAGGGTTAAATGACATGCCCAGGATCACACAGTTGGGAACTGTTAAGTGTCCGAGGCCCTCAGATCCTCCTGACTTCAAGGCTGGTGATCTATTCACTGCGCTACTTAGCTGCCCCATCAATGTTATTTTGATTACCTCTTTAAACATATCTAAGCTGTCTTCATTTCTCTGCAAGCTGACTCTCCAGATTTTCTCTAGCATACCCCTGCATAAGTATGCTCCCTTCTGTTCTGTCTCCTTCTTTTCCCCTCCTCTTTTTCATTTCCTTTTATGTATCTTCTCTCATTAGAATAAAAGCTCCTTGAGGGACTTTCTTCCTTTCCCCTTATTTCTATTCTTAGCTTTTTGTACAATGCCTGGCACATAGTAAGTATTTAATACATGCTTATTGACTTGACTATATAACATTGGGGATGAAACATAGATTATAAAAATTGTTTTCTTCTTTTCCCTGTTGCTCGTTTTCCTTTAAATTTCATCTTTAAATGCCCTTAGGATGACTGTCCTTCAACTGACTTCTCTTGCCACATGCCATACTGAGCTGTACTTTTCAACTTTGATCCTCTGCTGTTTTTCTCTGCTTTATGTGGCAACACTGCTCATAATTATTTTTCCCTTTATAAGATTTTGCAAATGAGTTTATATTCTAAACTGATGCTGCTTTTGGCTGCCATCTCTCTCCACTTAGCCTGTAAGTCAAGTGTTTGCTGACTAAGGTGCTTTTAGGCCTTTTGTTATGGCAAATGATTTACATTGATTAAAATTCTGTTTAAAATTGTAATTGGTGTCAGGTCATTTCTGCTATTACCCATTTTTTATTATCAATTACTTGTTCAAATCATTCAGCACTGAGCTGTTTCAATTGCTTGTTACTATTCTCTTTTTAGCTTCTTTATATAATTCTGATTAGTTTTCACTAATTCTGATTTCTTATTGTCTTGGGGCTAAATTCTGTCCTTAAACATGTTCACCTGCCTTCTTTTGTCAGGTGATTCAGGTACATCTCAGTACAGTGAGAGGAGACAGCTGAAGATGTTTAAGTATAGAAATTAGCCTAAAGGCAGGACATTCCGCTTTTTAAAATGCTTTAATAAGCATGTAGTTATAAATATTCTTCAGCCAGAATAACATATCAGTTAACTCTATGCGGAAAAGAAAATCTAGCACCCTTTTAAGGTAATTGTCCCCCCTGTCTGGGGGAATCACAGAAGGTCCTTCCAAAGAGATAAGATCATCACATCAAATGCAAGAGGAGAGAGAGATCCATAGCCCCCTCTCCATCCATAGCACGGATCCACAGCATCCATTCTAGAGGCACATTTAGAGACTTTTAGAACACATCTGTAATAACACAGAATCATCACTTGGGAGCTGGAAGACAAGTGAATAGTCATCAGGCCCACTGTATCCTTGGATGAGAATCTTCTCCATAACCTAAATGATAAGTGGTCATCCAACCTTGAACTCAGGTCTTCCCAACTTCAGGGCTTGTGTGCTATTCACCAGTAAAGACGTTCAGTAAAGGGACCTTGTGTTGTCAAGAAAGTCCGTTCCACTCTTCAGGACAGCCCTAATCATTAGGAAGTTTTTCTTTACCCCAAGTATAAATCTGCCTCTTTGCAGCTTCTCCAAGTCCTGTTCTAGTTCTAGTTAATGTCCTAATTACAAAATGGTACCCAGAACTAGATCCAGATGTGTTTTGATCATGGAAGGATGCAGCAAGATCATTAGCTCTTGAATGCTGAATGAATATGTCCACCTCACTCAATGCATCCTATTATCCTACCAAATTTCTTGGTCTCCATATTGCACTGTTGACCATTCTGAACTACAATGATGCCCAAATATTATTTTTAGGAAAAAACCCTTCTATTTGGGCAACTACATTTGTATGAAGTACAAAACATATGTGAAAGCATTGTCCATTTAGGGGTATGGCCTATTACTGTATGAATGAACGAATGAATGAATGAGAAAAAGGTGTATTGAGTGCTAAGCCCTGAGGATAAAAATAGAAAAGTAAGGTAGTTCCTGCCCTTAGGATTTTCCCATTTTACCAGGGGAGATAACACTTAAAAAAAAGTTTACTGTGTAAGACATAAAAAAAGCCCCATGATCCTTAGCATTCAGCAACAAAGCAAATGGTAAAATATCTTAATGCCATTCCCATTAATAATAACATGCTGGGGAAGCTAGTTGGTGCAGTGGATAGAGTACCAGCCCTGAAGTCAGAAAGTCCTGAGTTCAAATTTTACCTCAGACACTTAACACTCCCTAGCTGTGTGACCCTGGGCAAGTCACTTAATCCTAATTGCCTCAGCAAAAAATAAATAAATAAATAAATGTGAGGGACATACAATTATGATTATTATGGTAAAGGTTCATATACCTATTTTATAAACCTATCTACCTGGGATCATGTAAAAATTTCTCGAATGAAAAGGGGCCTCAAGTAAAAAAGGTTTAAGAAGCCCTGTTCTAAAGCAATTTCCACCAAAAAAATTTCATAATTTCAATAAACATTTACAAGCTATTATTCTCCCATAACCTTTTGTAATAGAAAATAAATGACAAGTATTATCCTCTCCTGTTCCCTTCTACACCGTTTTTCTCCACATCCTTCCCACCCAGATTCCTTTCACATACTGTCTTCCCCCATTAGAATGTAAGCTCTTTGAGGACAGGACACTTTCTTTCTGTCTCTGTTTGGATTCTCAGGATATAGTACATCGGTTGATTCATTGTAAGCACTTAATATTTTTTAAGTTGACTTGATCTCAATGATAGATAAGAGTTTCCTCACTCGGAATATACCAATGAAATCACAGGTTTATTAAAAAAGAAACTCCCACACAAATCCCAAACATGAAAATTCTTATCATTCATACATCATTTTGACATAATGTAAACATATGATATTAATTACATATTATTAATTATGTCATATCAGTATATATTGTGTTAATATTCATATAATAATTTTGTTATATGCATTTGTCTATAGATTTTTAATTTTCCATTAGTACTCTTCAAGATGCTCTAAGAAAAAATTTTAAAGTATAAATCCCATCTCTTTACCTCAAGGAATTTACAATCTAAATGGAGAAGAAAGAAAAAAATTAATGAGAATATAATACAATACAAGATATTACAGAGACACCTATAATTAAATAATACCAATGGAATAGATAACAACCCTTAGGAAAAAACTAGGGGAGAGATCACTGTACACGGATGTGCTTAAGGGAGGGAGACTTAATAGCAGAATCTTCTCAATGATATCCTAAATGGGAGCCCCCTTTACTATCTGTGACAAATTGTCGTGTAGCCTCTACCTAAAAATTTCTCAACACAGGAAGTTCACTATCTTCCAAGGGAGCCTATGCCTCTTTGAGATACCTTATATCCTTAGGAAGTTTATCCTTTTATTAATCCTAAATCTACCTCTCCACAGTCACAAGCCATTAGTCTAATGCCAATCAATGCTTCTAGCACCAATCAGCAATATCGAGTCCCTCTTCCACATGACAACCCTTCAAATGAGATCGAAATAGAAAATATATGTAAAATGCTTTGAGAACCTTCAAGCACTATATAAATGTGAGCTATTATTATCTCATTCTTCTTATCTTGCTTGGTAGAGTTCAAATAGAAATATCTCTGAAACAGGTGACTATCTTGCTATCATTCTTTTATGTTTAATATTATGCAGACTATAATGGTGGTGATTTAATTCAATGCTTTTGGGGCTGAATAAAAGTATTGAGACGTAAGCTTGTCTTGCATAGGCTCACTGAACGCATTACTGGAACAAATCCATTAGCAGACAGGATGATGGGGAGGATATGTAATTCATCTTGTTCCCACATGTTTTTAACTTCTATTGAATCTTTAAATTTGAAAAGATTTCCATTCCACATAACTTGAAGATCTTTAAGTATTTAATATAGTGATATCTAAGTTGTTATTCTTGAGTTTTTAAATATCAATATTTTCTCTGGTTAATGGGTAGTACTTTTGACTACAATAACGTTCTGTTTTCCATACAATTTATTTGGAATTGTGGTATACCAACATCTTCTACAAAAGATAATGAGATTACAGTGTATTATCCTGGTTCCCAAGTTGTATCTTGCTAAATATTATTTAGTAGGTGCTAAATTTTTGCAATCTACAATGCCTATACAAATTATGTTTATTTGTATAATCTATTCTTTGAATAATCCACATTAATCAATAAATCCGGGTTATTTTCTCTCATTTTTGTTGGCAATTACCTGGTCTTGAATCAAAATCACAATCATCTTCATTTCTGTAAACAAGAGTTTTGATGCCTTTTGGTTAATGCATTCTCTTTAGATGTTGCCCTTGGAGGGCTTTTTAATTCCATTCTTGGAAATTTGACATTTTATAAATTCCATTAGGAAGTAAGTCAGCTTGTCAGTCTATACTATTGCCCTATAAATGAATATCTTTTCCAGAATTATTTCAGTAAATTTTTAACCTGTTTATCCTGTGCTATGAGAATACTTATCAATCCTCTTTCATCTTTTTGGTGATGAAATACTAATCTTCCAGTAACTGCCTTGTGGTGATGGGCCCTGTGTTTCATTAATACTTTATAAGATACTTTTAAAAATCTCCTGTTCTTCATTGTGCTCTTCCAAAGTTTATGTTAACTCTGGGATTATGTGGATATAAACTGCTGTAAATATATTCTTCCCATTTAGGCTTCATGTTGATACACAGGCTTTTTTTCTTGACAGCTTATGTATAGTGTCTTACCTTGCCTTGAGAAGCTCAGGATATTTGGGAAGAATTGTCTTTATCTTGATCTTCAGATTAAGATTCAAAACATTCATTCTATTTTTTGGTAAGCATTAAAAAGTATATATTTCAAATTATATATTGTTATGATTAGATAACATGTCCATAAGCTGAAAAGGATCATTTTTTTAGTATAGTCAAAAAACTTGATATTATTCATAAAGGCTGGATGTCAGGAAAAAACTTCTGACGAATGAGGTTAACTTCTATCCCACGGTGAAATGAGACACTTCAGGAAATGGCAGATTCTTCCCTTAGAGATCTTCAAGTAATGACTATCGACCATTTGTTGGGTATGCTTTAGTAAGGATTCATTTTGGGTTGGATTCAGTGGCCCCTGAGCTAAAATTCTGTGGTTCTGTGATATACCCAGTTGGGCTGAAATATAGAAGACATAAAGGGAATGATGAAAAATAAAACTAGAAAGATGGAACCAGATTGTAAAGAGCTTTAAAAAGAAATAAATCTTCAGGTGGTCACTATTCTAGCCTAATATTTCTTTATATCTGAATACTGTCATCCAGCCTATCACAGGAAATTAGATTTATAATTTTAAATATCTTAAAGGTTTAAAGATGAAAAAAGTAAGAGCTAAGAGCTTTGTCCAAAGTCACACAAGGAATAAATCTTACAAGTAAGATTCAAACTCAGGACCTCAATCCAAATATCACACACATTCAGCCATAGCACTAGTCACTTTTGTATCATCCAAAAGTTTGATAAATGGAGGCCTTCATGTAAGACAGACTTTTGGAATGTTAAATAGAATAAGGCCAAGAATAGAGTCCTTGGGTACTTCAATACTCAAGTTCAGTATCAATCAATCCTCATTTGCTCCATTCAACTAACCAATTTCCAATCAACTCAAATACACTACACAACCATGGAGTCCACACCAGGAGTGTCACTCAAATAGAAAAAAGGTCCTCTAATCTGTATATGAGGATCTCTGCAGGCTGCATATTGAGTGAGTTTTTAAATGTAATGATGTTGTTATGTCATATTTCACTTATATTTGTCTCTTCCTGACCCCATTTGAGGTTTTCTTGGAAAGCATACTGAAGTGGTTTGTTGTTTCTTTCTTCAGTTCAGTTTACAGATTCAGAAACTGAGGCAACATGGTTAACATTGCCCAGGGTCACACAGCTAAGTGTCCGAGGCCAGATTTGGACTCAAGAAGAGAAGTCTTCTTGATTTCAGGTTTGGCATTCTGTCCATTATGGCCCCACTTAGCTAAATGTTATCTATGTTCTACTGTATTTTTATTTATTTTGCTAAATATTTCCAACTATCTTTTAATCCAGATAGGGTCATATTCCAGAGTGTTGTAAGCCATATTCTGGACACATCTGGTCCACACAATACTTGCCTACAAGTATATTGTCTGACACTGGTCAACTGTCTTCCAGGCTCTCACATGTAATGTGATACTTAATAAATGCTTAGTGACTGACTGACTGACTGACCAACTGAAATCCACAGCATTGTCCTACTCTAAAAAGATCTAGTGAACTTGTCAAAAAATGACACAAATTACCTTGGCAAGGAACTTCATAGTGCTGTAAATGTCAGTTATAATGATTGTTATTGTCTTGTTAGCCTATATCCAGTTATATTCAGAAGTCAAGGATCATTTCATTTTTATTTTTCGTATCTCAAGTGCATAGTACAGTGACAGGAACATAGTAGGTGATTAATGAATGCTCTTTTAAATATTGGTTGAATATTATTATTTTTGATAAATCCATGCTATGTCTTAATGACCAATTTCTTCTTTTTTAATATTTACATACTATCCTTCAATAATTCTAGAATTTAGGGACAGCGAGGTGGTGCAGTGGACAGAGCACCAACCCTGAAGTCAGGAGGATCTGAGTTCAAATCTGGTCTCAAACACTTAATACTTCCTAACTGTGTGACCCTGGGCAAGTCACTTAACCCCAATTGCCTCAGCTAATAATAATAATAATTCTAGAATTTGTTATATAACATAGGATCCTTAGCCTCTAGTTTCAACTATCTACTTTCTGAGATTTTAAAAAATGATTATAATATTTGGGTGACTTGGACAAGTCACTGAATGTTTTTGAACTTAGTTTGTTACTCTCTAAAATAATGAAGAAGGACAAAATCAAAAAGGACCATTGCAAAATGTCTGTATCACAATATTTCTCATTTTGTTTTTAATGAAGGAGATATATACCATTTACTGAAATAATAATGAGAATAGTAATAGTATTAATAGTGCCAGTGGTAACAGTAGTAGTAACAATAGCAATTGTAATAGCATAGTAAAAATAATAGTAGTAACAATAACAGTAATGGTGATAGATTAGTTGTAAAAATAGCAATAGTAATAGCAGTAGTAATAGCAATCATAACAGTAAAAGTAATAGTAGTAATAATCGCAGTAATAGTGACACATTAGTTGTAGAAATAGCAATTGTAGTAGTTACAGTAGCAATGGTAATAGCAGCAGTAATTGCAATTCACAGCAATAAAAGTAAAAATAGTAACAATAGCAGTAAAAGTAGTAACAGTAATAATGTTAGTTGTAGAAATAGCAGTAATAATAATAGTAATAAGTAGTAGTCATAAAAATAGTAGCAGTAATAATAGTAGTTGTAGAAATAACAGCAGTTATAGTAGTAATAAAAGTAGTTGTAGAAATAGCTAATAATAGTAGTGCTAGAAATAGTAGAAGTAATAGTAATAATATCCTTATTGAAGAGTTTTTCTCCCATTTTTGCAGTAGATAGAGTTTTAGATTTAGAGGCAGGAAGACCTGAGTTCAAATCCAGATTTAAATACTTACCAAGGGTGTAACTCTAGGCAAGCCACTTAATTTCTATTTGTTTCAGTTTCCTTATCTGTAAAGTAGGAATGATAATAGTACTTACCTTTGAGAACTGTCTTGAAAATCTAAATTTGTGAAGTTCTCTGTAAACATTAAAATACTTCATAAATGTTAACAGATATAATTGTTATTGTTATTATTTTACTGTTGATGCATGGGCCCACACTAGGGAGCAATTAGGGTAAACCTGTAGCTGTATTTGAGGGAGAGGCTAAAATTACAAGTGGATATTGAGGAGGATAAATAAGTATTGAGGCTAACTAATTAGATTAGCAGCCTAAGAAGGCATTTACTGTTGAGAATCTAAAGTCAAAACTAAGAAATTCAAGCCAAGGGCATAAGGAGGGCAGAGTCAAGTGGCCAAGGCAGGAATGAAATGAGAATTCTGCTTAAAAGAAAGCTGGCAAGGAGCTTTTGTGCAGTGGGAGCCAAGATGGTGGACTAAGCAGTAAATTTCCATAACTCTCCATGTAAACCTTTAAACAACCATTAAATGGCACCCAAAAACAAATCCTGCAACTGCAGAATCAGTAAAAAGATGAGGTAAAACAATACCACAAAACTTGGAAGATTGGCAGGAAAAGTGTGTCTCACTTGGACACAGAGAGCTCAGTCCAGGATAGAAAGTATCCCATAAAGCCACACCTCAGCAAACCAGCAAGAGATCGTGAGCCCTAATGTAGTAGAATAAGGAAAATACCAATACCAGGACCTGTCAGAAGACAGGTGTTTTAGCACAGTCAAGAAGAAGGGGCAGGTTCAGAGATCCACCAGAGACCAAGCATAGACCCAGACAAAACTTCCAGTGGCTAGATGTCCCTGTGCTTCAGTAGTCCTGGGAAAATACATTGACCTCAACACATTCCAGACATTAGAACTAGGATCATTTAGGAATCATCATTTAGCAGAACTAAATCTGCTGCCAGATTCTATGGCCTCCAGCAATCCCTATCCCACCCCCTCAATGCAGCAGCAAACAACAAAGTCTGTCATGGACCTCAGAGCAACATCAGTGCAGCACCAGGTAAACATCCAGGGCCTTCAGCTCTTATCATAAGAAGATTGAGATAGTACTTTTTCTACCCTGGGAAAAGAGTTTAAATTTTAAAAAGGAAAAAAAGAAAAAAAATGAGCAAAAACAACAAAAGAATCTGATTATAGGAAGTTATTATAGTGACAGGGAAAATCAAGAAATTAGAAGAAGACGATGTCAAAACACCTGTGAATATATCCCTAAACAAAATTAGAAAGTAGTCTCAAGCCCAGAAAGAACTCATGGAAGAGCTCAAAAAGGAGCTTAAAATCACACAAGAGAGTTAGAAGAAAAAAATGGGAAAAGAAATGAGAGTGATACAAGAGAATTATGAAGAAAAAAAGAGTAAACAGCTTGAAAGAAGAAAATACCTGCTTAAAAAGTTGAATTGGCCAAACATAAAAGGAGAC
The DNA here is from genome assembly GCF_048593235.1 of Sminthopsis crassicaudata. Lineage (NCBI taxonomy): Eukaryota > Metazoa > Chordata > Mammalia > Dasyuromorphia > Dasyuridae > Sminthopsis > Sminthopsis crassicaudata. Next base: position 32,923,040 of record NC_133620.1, on the reverse strand, counting down.
ACAAAAATCTACTGAAGAAAACAACTTAAAAGATACAATTGGCCAAATGAAAAAGGAAATACAAATGCTGAGGAAAACAATTCCTTAAAAATTAGAATTGGGCAAGTGGAAGCTAATGATTCTATGAGGCATCAAAAATAAACCAAAAGAATTCCAAAAAATGAACAAATAGAAGGAAATGTAGATTACTTCATTGGGAGGAAAAAAAACTGACCTGGAAAATATATGATCCAGAAAAAACAACACAAGAATTATTTTTTTCCTTCTCTTCCCCCAATCCCTCTCCTCCAGAGAGCAAGTAATCCAATATAGGTTAAACATGTGCAGTTCTTCTAGACATATATCCACATTTATCATGCTGCACAAGAAAAATCAGATCAAAAAAGAAAAAATGAGAAAAAAGCAAGCAAATAACCATAAAAGTGGTGAAAATACTATATTGTGATCTACATTCAGTCCCTATAGTCCTCTTTCTGGATGCAGATGGCTCTCTCCATCACAAGTCTAGTGGCCTGAATCACCTCATTGTTGAAAAGAGATGATCATCTGTGATCGGTCTTGGCTCCTTAGGACAATGGGGGAAGGGAAGGAGAAAATTTTGGAACTTAAGGTTTTGCAAACCATCTTTGCATATATTATAAAAATAAAAAGCTCTTATTAAAAAAAGAAATATGCTACCCAAGTCCTCTCTCTGATTATGGCTTTCAGGTAGCACAATGATTCTTATGTTGTTTTTTTCTGGATCTATTTTCCAGAATTTTTTTTCCCCGATAAAGTGAAGTAAGTAGAACTAAGAAGACATTGTACACAGCAACAAGATTATGTGATGGATTTAGCTCTTTTCAACAATGAGATAGTTCAAGGCACTTCCAATAGACTTGTGATGTGAGAGAGAGAGAACTATGGAGACTGACTGTGGATCACAGCATAGTGCTTTCACCTTTTTTTGTTGTTTGCTTGTTTTTGTTTTCTTTCTCATTTTTTTAATTTTTGTTCTGATTTTTCTTGTGCAGCATAATAACCCTCTTGGCTCTATTTACTTCATACCATAACTTAGGGTATGCACAATTTAATAGCTTTTTAGGGATAGTTCCAAAAATTGATCTCCAATTTTAAGATGCAAGAGAAGCTTGAAAGGAAAAGGGGGGGAAAGAAACATAAAGAATTCAATAGGGCTGAACTATTTACATCACTATATGATAATATACTTATAATTCTTAAAAAATTGTGCCACTGATAATATAGCTATAGACAGAGGATACAGATATAAGGTGCATTTGAGGGAATGGCATAAAAACTAAGGAATGGGCAAAAAGAGTACACTGAGTACAGAAGGAAAAATGAGGTAAATTGTTTGCACAAAGAGGTGCAAACAATTTTTTAGAGTGGAGGAAAAGATAAGAGAGTGGATGATGGGCATCACTTAAAACTTATTTTCATCCGAATTGGCTCGAAGAAAGAATAATATACATAATCAGCTGAATGTAGACATTTATCTTACCTGACAGTGAAAGAGGAGGGGAATAGGTTAGGTAAAGGCAGGAGGAGGGGGAAAGGGAAGAGTGGAACTGACAAAAGAGAGGGCAGATTGAGGGAGGTGGTAGGAAGAAGCAAAACACTATTGAAGAGAAAAAAGTAAAAGGAGAGAGAGTACAAACAGGCGGAAAAACAGAATAGAAAAAATACACAGTAATCATAACTATGAATGTGAATGGGATGAATTCTCCCATAAAATAGAAGCAGATAGCAGAGTGGATTAAAAAACAGAATCCTACAATATGTTGTTTACAAAAAACACCCTTGAACCAGAGACAAATATAGTGAATAAAAATAAGAAGAATCTATTATGCTTCAACTGAAGAAGAAAAAAAAAAAAAAAGATAGCAATCCTGTTCTCAAAGCAAAAGCAGAAAGAGACCTAATTAAAAGAGATAGGAAGCTACATCTTGCTAAAAGGCATAATAGCCAATAAAAAATATCAATACTAAATATGTTTGTGCCAAATGATATGGCATTTAAATTATTAGAGGAGAAGTTAGATGAGTTACAAGAAGAAATAGTAGGGGATCTTATCTGTCCCCTCACAAAACTTAATAAATCCAGCAAAAAAAAATAAGCAAGAAAGAAATTAAGGAAATGAATAGAATATTATAAAAGTTAGATAAAACTTTACCTTTAGAAGAAACTGGATGGGAACAGAAAAGAATATGTCTTTTGCTGCTGAGGTAGCACATGACAACTGCACAAAAATTGATCGTGTTAGAATAAAAATACCTCAAAATCAAATGTAGAAAGGCAGAATATTAAATATATTGTTTTTGGATGGTAATGCAATATGAATTTGTATTCAACAAAGAACACTAGAAAGATAGATTTAAATTAATTGAAAACTAATCTAATTTCAAAGCATAAGTAGTTCAAAGAACAAATTACAGAAATAATCAATCATTAAAGAGAATGACAATAATAAAATAATAAGCCAAAATTTATGCGATGCAACCAAAATAGACTTAGGGATAAAATTATTTGTTTGAATACATATTTCAACAAAGTAGAGAAACAGCAGATTAATGAATTGGGAGCACAATTTAAAATATCCTCAGAAAAAGAACAATTTTTAATAATGGCTTTTTTATTTTCAAAATACATACAAATATAGGTTTCAACATTCACCTTTTCAAAATTTTTCTCCCTCCCTTCCCCATCTCCTCCTCCAGACATCAAATAATCCAATATATGTTGAACATGTACAATTCTTCTATACATATTTGACAGTTATCATGCTATAAAAAAAATCAGATCAAAAATGGGGTAAATGAGAAAAAGAAAACAAAAAAATAAGCAAACAGCCACAAAAAGGTGAAAACCCCTATGTTGTGATCTACATTCAGTTCCAACAATGATGCAGGTGGCTCTCTCAGTCACAATTGGCCTAAATCACCCCTTTGTTGAAAAGAGCCAAGTCCAATAGTATTGATCATCACACAATCTTCTTGTTGTTGTGTACAATGTTCTCTTGGCTTACTCACTTCCCTTAATATTGGTTCATATAAATCTCTCCAGGCCTTTCTGAAATCATCCTGTTGATCGATTCTTATAGAGCAATAGGATTATTAGGATGCTGAGTCTGTCAAGATCAAAAAAAAACAAGGACATTGTGAAATTTAAGATTCACTGCAACAGGTACCAGTACATGTTGGTTACCATAGACAAAGAGAAGGCAGAAAAACTTAAACAGTCCTTGCCTCCTGGTGTGGCTGTGAAGGAGCTGAAATAAAGGAATTATTCAGTGTTTCACCTATATTAAAATGTAAGGGGGGAAGAAAATAACTGTAAAAATATAAAATATTTTGGAGTCTATTTAACAAGACAAAATTAGGAACTACATGAACACAATTATAAAATACTTCATACAAGTAAAGCCATATATAAACAAATGGGAAAGTATCAATTGTGCATAGGTAGGTCAACCTAATATAATAAAAATTTACTTAGTGCCATATCAAAGTACCAAACATTGTTTTATACAGCTATTAAAAATGACAACAAAATTCATCTGGAAAGACAAAAGATCAAGTATATCAAGGGAATTAATGGAAAAAATCACAGAAGAAGTTAACCTAATAATAACAGATCTCCAATTATCTTATAAAGTTATAATCATCAAAATTATCTGGTACTGACTAAGAAATAGTGTGGTGTATCAATAGAAGAGATTAAACACACAAGACAGTAGTAAATAGTAAGTAGCAAATAATCATAGTAACCTAGGATTTGAGAAACCCATCTTTGGGATAAGAACTCAATATTTAACCAAAATTGCTGGGAAAACTGGAAAACAATAGAGTACAAACTAGATATAGACCAACATCTCAGATATATGCCAAAACAATGTTAAAAGGAATAAAAGAGGGACATCTATAGGGCACAGTGGATAGAATTCTGGCCCTTAAGTCAAGAAGACCTGAGTTCAAAACAACCACAGACACTTGCTCTATGATCCTGGGCAAGACACTTAACCATGATTGCCTTGTCAAAAAAAAAGGGGGGGAAAAAGAAAAAAAATTAAAAATGAGTACATGATAGGTACATAAAAGGTGTCACCATAAGTAAATTAGAAGAGCAAGGAATAGTCTCCCTGTCAGATCTATGGAGAAGGGAAGAATTTACAATGAAACTGGAAATAGAATGCATTATGAAATGTAAAATAATTTTGATTATATTAAATTAAAAGGCTTTTGTACAAACAAAGCCAATGCAACTAAAATTAGAAAGAAAGAAATCAATCTTTCTGATGAAGTTCTCCTTTTTCAAATATATAGAGAACTGAGTCAAATTTATAAGAATACAAGCCATTCCCCAATTAATCGATTCTCAAAGGATATGAGCAGTTTTCAAATGAAGAAATCAAAGCTAAGTATAGACATTTGGAGAAATGCTCTAAATTACTTTTGATTAAAAATGCAAATTAAAATAGCTCCAAAGTACCACCTCAGATCAACTAATGTGACAAAAAATAAAAATGATAAATGTTGGACAGAAGATGGGGAAAATGAGACATTTATGCATTGGTCATGAAGTTGTGATAGGATCCAACCATTCTGGAGAGCAATTTGAAATCACGCCCATAGGATAACGTAACTGTACATATCCTTTGATGCAGCTACTAGATCTGTGGTACAGATTGTACCACAATATTTATTTATAGCAATCCTTTTTGGGGTGACAAAATATTGGAAACTGAGGGGATGTCCTTCAGATGGGGAATGACTGAGCAATGGCTGTGATATGTCAATATTATGGAATAGTGAGGTGAAATGAGAAATATTGAACAGACAAATTTCAGAAAAACTTGGGAAGACTTGTATGAATTGATACAAAGGGAAACAAGCAGAAGTAGGAAAATATTATATATAGTATCAGCAACCTTGGGTGATGAGCAACTATGAATTACTCATCTTTTTTCAGGAACACAATTATCCAAGATAAGTACAAAGGAATCATGAAGGAAAATACTATCCACATCCAGGTAAAGAATTGGTAGATTCTGAATGGAGATTAAAGCAACTTTTTCATGTACTTTATTCTTTTTCCTGTGTGTTTTTTTTCCCTTTTGACCTGTTTCTTCCCTTACAATTGCTACTAATATGGAAATGTGTTTTACATGATAGCTTATGGATAACATATCAAATTGCCTACCATTTTAGGAAGAGAGAAAAGGAAGAAAAAGAGAACTTTAGAATTCAAAGTCTTGTAAAAATAAATGATAAAAATTGTCTTGACATGTTATTAGTAAAAAATAAAATATTATTAAAACAACAACAACACCATAACAAAAGCTGTTTGGGAAGGTTCTGGGCCACAACTGAGTCTGGAAGCAGATCTCCAGAAAACAGTCCATAGACCAATGGCACTGCCAGCAGCACCCATGATAGATCTATCAAGGACTATGGAATTATGACTAGAAAAGAGCTGGATCAAAATCAGATATAATCACCCAGATTTCTCCCAGGAGGGTAATTTGTACCAAGAGAAATTTACTGTCACTTGCTGCCTTTGATCTATTTAATAAGAAGACTCCAGTATTTGGGTTGGAGAAATAAGCCTAAGACTGCTTAGGTCAGCCCTTCATTTCTTGCTTTCCTAAAGAATTTTTAAAGAAACTTGGCTTCCTGGGTTCAAATCTGTCATCTTGTACCTGGGTGACCTCAGGCAAATTGCTAAACCTCTCTGAATTTCAGTTTTTCATCAGCAAAAATGAGGCTATCTGACTACATGAGCTCTAGGGTCCCTTCAAGCTCTCTCTAAGATCCTGTGAGTTTCTTCATTGCCTGTGGCCATGAAATGACTTCGAAGAATCTAGTCAGAAATCCCTGGAGATTTCTTCATCATTAATTATTATAACACTACCCCTCCCCAACACTGACTACTACATATTAAACTATCCTGGGATTATGCCTGATAGCGCATATTCACTCTCAACTCTATCCAGGTTTTAAGTAGGAACTACTCAACTTAATGTCTCACAATGCCTGCCGCTAGCTGCTGCATTGTGCTCTGTTCGAGCCCAGAATGAAATTCTCTGTTCCATCAATTTTCTAAGAATCTCTTTTCTGAACCACCAAGACCCAGGGGTTCCCTCTGGCTTAGCTGTTTTTCTTCTTAGATCCTCATCCACTTTCTCATTTGATTTCACAATCAGTGTCTGGGGAACTAGAGAAAAGGCCACACCATCCAAGTCTATTAACCTTCAAGGAAAGGACTATAATCTGCGGGGGTAAATTAAGTGCCTTCTTCCACATTCTTTACACACCAACTCCCAATGCTGAAAAACTGTCCAGCCTCAAAGAGCTGCCATCCGGGATAAGACAACTGGACCAACTGAAACCTGAAAAATTGGTTTAAAGGATCTGGGCAAGTCTCATCTGTCAGGAGATTGTCATTAAAGCATGAAAAGCCAATATCGGATCATTTGAATTTATTTTCCAATCTAGTCTGCCCATCTGCTCAAGGAAATCTGACTCAAATGCATTTTATCAGAAGCTTTCCAAATATACTGAGTTACCTAGCAACTGAATATTGCATTTAGAGAGTTACACATTCACAACTTTGGAAGGAGGTGTTTTGTGCTCAGATTTTAGGGATCAGGAATCAAATACTAAAATTTTTACTCTCACTTGGAACATACATCCACCAGTCAGTGAGAGGGATTTTAGCGTTGCTCAAGCTCAAGCCAAGTCAGTCCAGGCACCCATTTCAGCAAATAATTATTAAACACCTGCTGTTTTCAAAGTCCCGAATCAGTATTAATTTAATTCATATATACCTACAAGAAATGCTGTTTTCTCCCAATAGAAAATAAGCTTCTTGAGAATAGAGGCAGTTTTATTTTTTAATCTTTATTTCCCATAGTTCCTAACACATTATCTTTGGTAATTAATTTGACACAGCAAAACTTTCATATAGCATTTTATTATTTGTAAATAGTTTCACATAAATAATGTCATTTTTTCTTCACAGAAATCCTGAAAGGTACATGCTATAAATATCACCTTTTTAGAAATGGGGAAACGGAGGCAGGCATCTGTTAAGTAATTTGCCTCATGGTCCAGAATTGCTGTTTGTTAAACACCTTCTAACAAAACAACAAGCTAACATTAGAGATTCAAAGAAAAAAAAAATAACAGCTCCTGCCCTCAAGAATCTTACTTTATAGATCCATAAAGTATGTTACCATTTGAGTTTACTGTCTTTTGATTGACTGATCCTACCTTTGTGCTCAAGAACTGGAATGAGCATCATTTAGACCGTGATTGTCCTATTTCATGGTGATACCTTTAAGTGACAAGTAGAGGAAAATTGGCAAAGCATAAATTGCAGGGAATTGAGGTCTTTTGGACAATAAGGAGATGACAAATGCCTGAGAAACACTAAAGTATCCACAAGATGGATTGTTTTTCCTTTCATGTTATTAGCCAGGGTGGAGTCTCTGAATCTTAGAAATAGAAATAAGGGTCCAGGTCCAAAGTCATCATCACAAAAAAGTGAGATGGAGGAAAACCTCCAAAAGATTTTCAGACAGCTTGTCAGTCAAACCAAGCCAATAAGTTCTTTGACTTTCATTCAAATCCATTTGATAACAGTGCTCCTGAAGTGGAGTTCTTTTGTGGTATTTGGGGGGACTTTTTGAACTGGACATTGAACTCAAAACGTCCAAAACAGTATTCATTATCTTTTTTCCCATAAAGCTTTCCCTCTTCAACTTCCATATTTCTATTAACGGCACTCATCCTCCTAGTCTTCCAAGTTTCCTCATCCTCTCTCTTTCTCTCCATAACCAAAATGCCAAATCTTGCCGATTGTATCTGCATGATATTTCTTACATCTAGTAACATAGCCACCGTTTTAGCTTAAGCTCTCACTACCTCTAACCTGGACTATTCCACTGGTCTCTCTTACTTGGATCTGAACCCCCCCCCCCCCAATTGTGAAAGTGATTTTGGTTAAGTATAAGTCTGACTACATTATTCCTCTACTCAATAAACTTCACTGGCTCCCTGTTCACTCTAGGATCAAACAAAAACTTCTATGTTTATCTTTTAAGGCCCTTTGAAACCTATTCCCAACCTATATGTCCACACTCCTCGTAGATTGCTCTCTTTCCATCATTCTACACTGGTTGAACCACACTGGTCATCTTACTGTTCCTACTATACAGTACTCCATTTTTCCATCTCTGTGACTTTGAACTGGCCATTTCCCATGGCTCAAAAATGGATTCCTCTCTTGCCTCTATCTCATAGATCTCTTGCTTCCTTCAAAACTCATTTGCTGAGGTAATTGGTGTTAAGTGACTTGCCCAGGGTCACACAGCTAGGAAGTGTTAAGTGTCTGAGATCAGATTTGAACTCAAGTTCTCCTGACTTTAGGGCTGGTGCTCTATCCACTGCACTATCTAGCTGCCCCCATTCAGTAGATCTTAAAATGAATGATTATTCTTTGGTTTATTCTTTTTTTCCCTCTTCTATCTCTGCCACAAGTGATATAATGCTCTCTTTCTCTCTCCCTCTTCCTCTACCTCTCTTTTACCCTCTCCCTCTATTTTCTTTTCTCCTCCTCTTCCTTTTCCTCCTCCTACTTTTTCTTCTTCTCTCATGCTTTTTCTGTCTCTCTGTCTCTGTCTCACCCTGTGTGTCCGTCTCTGTCTGTCTGTCTGTCTGTCTCTCTCCCTCCCTCTGGCTTGCCAGAACATTGCAGGAGAGAAGTGTTCCTATGGAACAGATCCAAGGTAAGAATGAAATACCTCTTCAAAGTCCTATGAAATGTTTCTTTTTAAAATGTTTTAAGTATCAACCTCCTGGGACAATATAACAGAAGTTACAGGCTACCATGTGATGTTTAAGTTTTTATCAATGTATGCTTTTGCCTTTGGGGTTGGGGAGCATCGTCTATATAGAGGAAATAAATGGTGTCCTATGCCTACTCTACACTGCACATCGACAGCCTTTCTACTCTCCTTTGTGGGGAAGAACCCTGACTGAAGTGTCTTGATTGAAGAAACAGATTTGACCTCAGATCTTCCTGATTCTAGGCTCAGCATCCTATCTACTATGCCATCTAGCTACCTCTTGAGGACTCCAGCATCCTAAACAGGTCTATGTGTGCAGGTTTAATTCTAGATACCCCTTTAATGGGACCAGATGAGCATTCCAACTTCCCTGGATCCAGCAGCAAATCCATGCTACATGGATTTTTGGGGTTTTTTAAACCCCAGGATTAGCTGCTGTTTCTTCCCTTCTGCTGCCCTGGAATTTTGCACTTTCTGATAATACTGTGGTGGATCATAATGATTGACAGCTTTCAGACTTGCTGGTTGCCATGAGACTGAGGCTGCCGGACTTCTGTAAGGTCACACGGGCAGCCAGGGCCACTGATGTATAGGCTGCTGTGGACGGAGACAAAAGAAATGCACAATGCCAGAGGCATGTGCTAGGGAGGCCATCCAGATGGCTCCTGAGTCCCAGGAACGGCAGCTACCGTGGATCTCATCCAGCTGGTGAGCTAGTCAGGGAAGACTACTTTGCTCAGCACTCTGATTTCCCTAAGTAAGGGGGAATCTGGTGCATGGGCAACCCAAGCTTGTGCAACTGATGTAATGTACACAAAATGTTAGCAAATTCTCTTCTGGGAGAATCATGATGACATGTAGGGAGAAGTACTTCCTGGATTGTGGAGCATCACGGACATTCTGTAACTGGTTCTGGTGGGCTAAACGTGGTGGTACTCACACAGGCATGGGAAACAACCTACATAAACGTAAAACAAGAATAGCTAATAGTCTCTGCAAATAGTCATTTATAATGTTATTGAGAAACATGTAACATCAGTTCTCTGCAAGAAGCCTTATAACTTAAATTTCTTACTCTTTCAAACAGACATCTAATTCTAATGTCAAAGAACTGCTCATTTGTATTAGCACAGTGGAGAGGTGCTTGCCCAGAAGGCAGGATTCCAAGCCCTACCTCTGACTTACTAGCTCTGGATCAGTTATTCTCAGTGTTTTAAACACCTCTTTAAGACTTGAAGTTGCAGAGAAGTGCCAAATGCATTGATAAAGGGAGTTTGTTTACATGAAATTACAAATGAATGTAATTATAAATTACAGAGAAATTACAAATCCAGTTCCTATCCCTTGTGACTATAATAGAATTCTCTTTGGCTCCGTATCCAACAAAGAGCAACATGGTACAAAGGAAAGAGCAATGGATTTTGAGTGGGAACCTCCTGATTCTTCTCCTTATTACCTTTGTCGCTTGGATTAAGTCATCTAATCTTCAATAGGCTTCAGTTTTCTCATTTTAAATGAGTTTCCTTCCAATCCCAAATCTGTGATCCTATGACAGGTGTTTGCCTTTTTCCAAAAGAATAAGGCATACACGGCACCAGAAGGATGATGATCGACACCAACAGAAAATTTTCACTGTTGTCAGGTTCTTCTCCTTACCAGCATGGGAACCAGCCAATTGTGCACTAAGTCAAGAGCATAAACTCACATCCATTCCCTACAATTTGACGAAATGGTTTGAGATAGCAGATGTATACTTTGCATGTTTTCTGAACTTCTTGACATCAGTGCTCAAGGTCAGTTACTTATTTGCTTCAGACTTCAGACTCTCACCTCCAACAACATTTTCACTCATTCTCCATACCTTTCTTGATGCTCACTGTCTGCTGTGTCCTTCCTGCCCTTTTCTGTCACGTGCTCTACTCATTACTCAAGGTCTAATGCAATCTTGTTTTAATGAGTTCAACAAATATTTATTATGTGCTTACAATGAACAGTGGCAGGTCGTCCAAAAATCTTTTAGGGAGTTTATTAACTACTGGAAGAAAAATGTATACAAAGTATAATATATGATAAGTTTCTTAGAGAAACTCAAAACAAAAGACTATATGAGATCTTCAAAAGGAATCAGGGAAAGCTTCATGAAGGAGGTTACATTTGAACTAAATTTCAAAGGAATTCTGTCTATTAAAATCCCCATGATAGAGTGATAAGGATACTGGATTTGAAGTCCGAAGACTGGCTGAATCCTGGGTCTGCCACTTACTCTCTGGATGAGGTGACATCTTCTAACCTCTGTGGGCAGTTTCCTTATCTGTCTATGACATAGGAAACCTTCTTCCATTATTCTCCAGCCCATAGTTATCCCTCTCTTTACTAATCCCCTTTGTACATCAGTAAATATTACTGTCTACATCACAAAGTTTGCCTTATGCTATATAATTATTCCTAATTAACACTATAACCCAGCAAGCCTTCAGAATTACTCAGAATTCCTGGAATAACAACATAACAACAAATAAGTTGTTTCTAGACAAGTGAATTGCTTAGAGACTTTCCTCTAGGATTTTTATAAATCAGGCCACCCACCTTCACTGTATGACCAATCCACCTCCTTTTCTGATCACACATTTCCTGGAACATATCTTTCCCAGTCACTTTCAAATCCAAATCATCACTGCTAATATGTTGTGACATATTTACATTACTCCTCTCCCACAAGATCTTTGTCCATTCCCATTTGGGTCATCCTAATTCTAATTCTTCAGAGATTAGTATGTTAGTTATTTTATACCATTGAGCATTGTTGGAGAGCTCAATGTTTTTTAAAAAATGATATTTGTTTCAGAAGCAATGGGATCCTTGGATGTCCCTTCCTGGAGGTCTCCATCAGAGGTCGGATGAACACTATCAGAGATGTTCCCCTGAGGATTTCTTCCTGAATTTTTTGGCCTCCCAGTTCTCACAATCTGTAGTTCTATGCTTGCATATGTTTACTTGGTTAGTTGACTATATATTCCCTTTCATTCTTTGTTTAAAGATCATGGAAAATTTGAAAATCTCCCATTCCTAATTTTGAAAAATAAATGGAATTTTAAAACCACTTTAAAATGTAATTATGAGACTTTTCAATACTTGCAGTGTCCTAGTCTGATGCTTCACTGTGGTGTTAAGGTGATACTGAGTTCTATTTTTAATTCTTTGTTATTATGAACTTGACAAACAAGAACAAACATGAACATTTTCCTTAAAAATAACAAAGTGGATTATTTATGAAATAAATTTCATTACATAATAACTAATGTTGAGTCATTTTTAGTCATGTCCAACTCTTCATAACCCTATCTGGGAGGTTTTCTTGGCAAAGTTACTGAAGTGGTTTGTCATTTACTTCTCCAGTTCATTTTACAGATGAGATAACTGGCGCACACAGGGTTAAGGTCATATGCCAGTAAGTGTCCAAGGCCATATATAAACTTGGATCTTCCTGACTCCAGGCCAAGTGCTCTATCCACTGCACCACCCAGCTGCCCACACAATAATAATAATAATAATAATAATAATAATAATAATAATAATAATAATAACAAACATTTAGAAAGCACTTTGGTATTTGCAAAGGAATTTACACATTATCCCATTTGATATTTACAACAATACTACATAATAGGTATTATTATCATTTAGATTTTATAGATGAGGAAAGTAAGGGAATTAAATGACTTCTTCAGAGTCACACAGCTAGTGTTTAAAGTAATATTTAAGCTCAGATCTTCCCGGCTCTAAGTATAAACTCTCTCCCTTATACCATAAGCCTTCCTCTTATACTTTACTTTTAAAAGTATTTACTATGGAAGAAAATTACCAAAAGATTGTAGGGTTTCTCTTTCATACCAATCCAAAGGGACACTTTAAAAAATTATAGCTTAATATTTTCAAAATACATACTATAGTTTTCAACATTCACTCTTGCAAAACCTTGTGTTCCAAAATTTTCTCTATCCCTACCCCCTCCTCTCTCTCAGCAAGTAATCCAATATATGTTGAACATGTACTATTCCTTTATACATATTTCTACAATTTATCATGCTGTACAAGAAAAATCAGATCAAAAATGAAAAAAAAAATGAGAAAGAAAACAAAATGCAAGAAACAACAACAAAAAGGTGAAAATACTATGTTGTGATTCACATTAAGTCCCCATGGTTCTTTTTCTGGGTACGAGTGGCTCTCTCCATTACCAGTCCATTGGAATTGGCCCGAATCATCTCATTGTTAAAAAGAGCCACATTTATCAGAGTTAATCATCATATAAGCTTCTTGTTACTTCTATATACTGTTCATATAATCAGTTCATGTAAGTCCCTCTAGGCTTTTTGGATATCATACTGCTGATTGTTTCTTATAGAAAAATAATATTCCACACACCATAACTTCAGCCAATCTCCAATTGATGGGCATCCTCTGAGTTTCCAGTTTCTTGCACTACAAAAAGGGCTGCCACAAACATTTTGGCACATGTGGGTCCTTTTCCTTTTTAATGATCTCTTTGGGATATAGACCCAGTAAAGACACTGCTGGATCAAAGGGTATGCACAGTTTGAGAGTGCCTTTGGGCATAGTCAAAGGAACTTTTAAGTGTTTTCTAAATCTTTCTAAAATAGGTTATTCTTCTAACAAAGTTATATGGTCTGGCAGAAAGAAAAAGGAAATTCACATATTGACTGAAAATGTATGTCACATTCTGTACACCTAATTCACAATTTCTCTGTCAAGAGGTGGAAGATGAATTTAATCTTCAGTCCTCAATAATGGCCCTGAATTCTTGTTGCACAAACTCTGAAAGTTATATGAGGCTGGAAAGTTTTGAGTATGGTGTCAGAAATAGATTGCATTTGATTTCCAAGGGCAAGCCTAGATTAATAAAGGGAGGATCATCACCAATAAGTTGAACCACTTGGTGTTGAAGCCTTTGAGCCATAGCAACCCATGGAACAAACTAAAATACAAAATGGCCTTTGGTCTGGTGTGGCCTCTTCCCCTTCTACTTCCACAATGACCTTGGGATCAGAGAGTGCTAAGGATCACACAGTCTCTATGTCATCTATAGACATGGCAGTTGTTAGTATGATCAATGTGAATCTTCATCCAGTAACCAATGATTGGATATGCTATTGGAGTATCTGAGACATCTCAATCTTGACATTCTTGCTATAAATGAAATCAGAAGGCAAAAGGAAGAATAGTTCACAATTCCTCCTTAAAGGAGTAAATAAAGGAATTGGTAGAGTTGGTTTTATTATGTATCCAAAACCCCAGAAACCTCATTCCTTGAGACAGGGGATTATCTCATAGGGGTATTCATGATTTCTGAGCATTTGGGAAAAGACCTCCATAAAGATAATTGTATCTACATCTATCGGAAGAGCTGAAGAACTTGATAAGCTCCTCCACATTAAGTCTTTAGATGTTTTAACATTTGGTGATTTTGATGAAAAAGTGAGCATCACAAAGAACAATGAAAGTGGATTAGAAAATAGGGTTTGACGTTTAGAAACGAGCTAAAGATTTGTAAACAAAGAAACCCTATGCATAGGGACTGGATCCATAATTAATATTAGGGGCATCAACTTGTGCAACTTGTCATCTTTTTTGCCATTTTCTAGTCTTAGAAACTTGCAGAGAACACTAAGAGATGAGGTGTCTTGCCTAGGCTCACATAGCCAATAAGTATCAAAAATAAGGCTTGAAGTCAAGACTTACTGGCTCCATGGCCAAGTCTCTATCCTCATAATGACTCTCTCATGCCATGTACCATGAATGGTTTCCTCAAGAAAAAAAGTCTTAAAAGTTACAGGACATGCAAGCACCAAGTAACAATCAAAAGAGAAACATTATTTTAACACATATTATTGTGCAGACAAGAAATAACTAGTTCTCACTATAGGAGTCACTGCCAAATGAGATGCTCTATTGGACTTGTTAAAGCAAAGATTAAAAGTAATACAAATTTGGAAACAAAATGTAGATTAATTTAGAGCAAAAGTTAAAACTAACACTAATTTAGAAGAAAGAGAAATAAGAAGATATAACGTGACATTGAAAAAACTCCAACCTGACCTATTTAAACAAGTTATTAATGTTAAAAATAGGAAATAAATAAAAGAATAGATACTGGTCTAAAATATCACTTTTTTTCTGAGGAATTTTAACCAATATAAATCAATTATAAGGGGACCAAAGGAGCCTAGAAACCATCTCACTCAGTATGATGTTAAATGGATAAATATGACAGCCATGACATTTTATAGAAGGAAGGAGGTAGATTCTGAGCAGCATAATATGAAATATGAGGTAGTCGTAAAAAGGACAAGTTTATAATTAAACAAGGCAAGAGACTGAACTAAATCAGATTATCCCAAGGATATTTAAGAATTAAGCTGGGAGAAAAAACAAAAAAATGAACAATGGAAAATCACATTTTTATTAATATGTTCACCTATGTATGTACGTATATAATGTGTGCATACATATATGAATACACATGTGCATGTGTTTATCTTGGACAAATACTGCAAATAGGTTCAGACTCAATAGGAGGAGGAAAGCATATTAGATTGTGTTTATAAACTGCACAGTTGTTGTTGCTGTTATTTTAATGATTCCCAAGCTACTCCCTAAATGAAGGCTCATCCTTTTACTGTCAGTATTCTTCCGACCTTACTGCTTGACTCTGATCACAAAATACCCCAATATCCAAAGAATTAAAGCTACTGGTCACTCAAAAAAAAAGTTGATATAAATAGCTTGCAACATATTGTTAATGAAATGCAGAAGTATAGCCACAGAAAAGTCATGTGATCAATAAATGAGCTGGGTAGTCAAGAAGCGAGAGTGAAAGAAAACAGACAGAAAATAGGAACGTTTCACTAGAACCCATACAAATGTCTAGCCATGTCTGGCATTATGCATGTACATGCATGTATATGTATGTATTGTGTATGTATATCAGGAAATGACTGTGATTATAAAACAAAAGGCATTGATCAACTTTTATTTTAAAATCCTAGACATTACTATAAGCAAATTCAGTGAGTGTTGACCCATATGTTTATCCCATTTCTATAAAATCCTTTTGAGAATAATCTCATGATAACCCATATTCATATATAAACACACCTATATGTATATATACATGCATACATACTTATACAGTAGCATGGTATGTAGCTGGACATATGTCTTTGGGACAAGGATAACCTGGATTTAAATCCCACTTCTGACATCTAACGGTTGCATGACCCTAAGCATGTCATTTAAGTTTTCAGTGTCCTATACATTGTAGAACTGGTGCTGATGTTCATTAATAGATACAATTTCCTCACTAGGGATTCCCTGCACCAACAAATGTTGACATAAAGTGTATTTATCTATATGCATATACACATATTTATATGAAATATACATGTATATACACACATACATGTACATTTGTGTAAATCATGGCTAGGAAAAATAGTTGATGGTTATCTCATTAATGTTCCTTAAATTCAAAATTACTCCATTCTGTGCTTTTCTTTGCCTGATCAAAGAAGGATGGATATGCATTCTCCCATCTGACTCTGATAGTTAATTTTTTGCTATGCGTTCCTTCCTTTAGACACTCACAAGGCTGTCTTCTTTAGAAATCACTTCCAAAAACTGTAAATCATAAGAATTGTAAATTTATCAACAGAGGAATGGCTGAGTAAGTTACAGCATATGAACCTAATAAGAATACTATTGGACTACACCTGAACTGTAGGAAATTATGAAGGGGATGGTTTTGAAATACCTGGGAAGACTTCTCTGAACTGATGCAAAGTGAAGTGAGAAGAACCAGGGCAATGATTTAGAGAATAACAATATTGTAAAGAGAATCAACTTTAAAAGATTTAGGAACTCCGACCAATACAATGACCAACCACAATTCCAAACGACTCGGGATGAAGCATGCTATATCCATCTCCAGATGAAAAACTGATAGACTCAAAGTGTAAATTAAAGAGCATTTTCTTTTCTCATCTTTTCTTTCTTTTTCCATTTTTTGGTTAATGTCTAAGGCAGGGTATTTGTTTTGCATAACTATATTTGTAATGGGATTTGTTTCTCTTACTTTCTCAATGGGTGGGGAAAGGGAAGAGAGAAGATTTGGAACTGGAAATAAAACTGAATTTTTAAAAATAAATAAAATCTACTATTGGAGTCATCATACAAGAAGAAGAGATGCTATCTGTGAGCTGACCATGAAATAAAGTAGGGAATCCCTTTAACTCGGAGTTCTTTCTACAGTTTAATTCTGTCTCTCTCCCTGTGACAGAGAGAAGGAAATGACTGCAGGGAATAAGAAAAAGGATATTTGCAAGTAAGAAAAGGGAAAGTAAGGAAATATAAAATACTTTCCTTTCAGATTGGATCTTGAGAGCCCCCAATGACTGAGCTTGACGGGCTTAAGAGCTCCTCCAGCCCAGGCTCCTGAGCCATTTTTCAGATGAGAAAATGGTCCCAGGAAGGAGAAGTCCTTATCCAAAATCCTACATCTAGTGAATATCAAACATAAATCTCAAATCTCTGCACAGCAGTCCCTTGGAACTGAGATCAGTTAATATAATCTCCACCTCAAAATGCATTTCCCTACAAGGGACCCAGTGATCATCCAGTTCCTTCAGAGAAGGAGAACCTACTATCTCCCAAAGCAACCTATTTCCCCTTGGAATAGTTCTGATTTTCAGGAAACGTTTCCTTCCATGGAGCCTAAATCTGCCTCTAGAGGCTTCGTTCTGGAACCAAAACAGCTTTTCCAATTGAGTTCTCTCTTCACTCTGGGACAAATGGAGCGAGACTCACAGGAGCACAACAGTTATGATGAAAGGTAATGAGTGAATCGGGGGATTCTCATAGACCAGAGAATCGCCCCAGTTCATTGAAATGACTGATGTGAAAATCACTTGCCCATGAAATGCAAGAGGTAGAGAGATGGCTGGAGGAAATAGAAGGTTGCCTTCTATGTCAGGAAGAATTGGATTCGCGGTTTACCCCTGCAGTATATTAACTATATGACCTTGGGCAACATGACTCTCACTGTCTCCAGGCAACTTAAACTATGAATTATGGAGGAGCTACTGATCTGCGCTGATGGAGGGACTTTCCAGTCTCAGAGTTCTATCCATTGGCAATAAATAAACAAATAGATAGATAGATAGATAGATAGATAGATAGATAGATAGATAAAAATTAGATCTGAACCAAAAAGAAAAAGAGACTGCTAAGAAAGCATGCCTTAACCCACAGAGGCACAGATTTATAAGAGATCTAAAAGGTCTCCAGACCTAACCTTTCTCTTTGTAGATGCAGAAATTGAGTCTCCAAAAGGCTTCGACTTGCATAAAGTAATGTGACTGAGGCAAAGTACAAAGGTCCTCTGACTCCAGTGCCAGCATCATTTCCATCACACCATGTTGTCTCTCTTGTCTGACCTATTAATAAAGTTGTAATGTATTTTGCTGAAACTTTGGCTCTCTCAGGAAATATAATGAAGGCTGCTAGACTCACATGATCTTTCAAGTCCCAGAAATGGGGACTTCGTATCCATTCACCCTTCCCTCTCTCATCCCCTTGGCTGCCCTCGGTGTTTGCGTTGGTGGACTTTTGCCACCGTAGTTCACGCTCCCCGTCGCAGTGGCATTTCAGTGTGGGCGTCCCCAGGTGCCCGGCATCTTGCTCCAGATTAACACTCGCGTGGCATATGGTGCCAGCGGCCCGTCTTGCAGGCTCAGAATCCTCTGGAAATATCGGCCAGCCTGCTGGCTCCTTTGGCACCGTGCCTTGTGCCTCTGGCGTCTGGGAAAGGAGAGCGCGCTGTCTGAAAGAACCAGAGTCCATTTTGCCCGTCTTGGGCAGTGCACGACTCCTTCCTCTCTCGCATCTGATCCTTTTTATAATTGGTAAGGACTTGGAGGGAATGAGAGTGGGGCTGAGATGTCTAACCAAGTCGGAGGTGATGTGTGAACCAGTGTCCATAAAGTGGCTGTCAAAAACAATACTCAAACTTAGGGAGATCTGAGAGAGGAACCTCCCTCTACAAACGCAGATCCGCACTTGCCCTACAATTTATAATCTTGAGGAATTAAGAGGCTAAATGACTTGTCCAGGGTCACCCAGTCAGGGTATGTCCCAAGTGGAACCTGAATCCAGAGAATCAAAGGCTAGTTTTCAATCCATCTGCCCAACCTGGATCTCCCTTCGCATATCCTACACCCTTAATAAAAAGTTTGTGGGCTTGAATTGAACTTAACTAAAGACTCTTCTTTCCACAAGAACGATAGACGTGAAGCACTTCTAAGTCTCCATCATGGAATGGAGTGAATAGAGCATTAGATCTGAGCGATCTATGTGCAAAGCTAGTACCAGACAGTTAATAGATTTGTGACCCCGAGTGAATCACTTCATCTCCATCTGCCTCAGTTTCCTCGATTGTATAATGAGGCTAATGGTAGTACTTATCTCCCAGGATTGTTGTGAGGATTAAATGAAGTAATTATTTGCAAAGTTTCTAGGCACAGTGCCCAACTCAGAATAGGTATTATCTGTCATCATCATCATCATCATTAATATCATCACTATCATCATCATCATCCCCACCAATATCTTCATGATAATTCCTCAGCATTAGCAATGATAATTAATAATACACATTGATAATCTTGACCATAATGAATGTGTTCATAATTAAATATGTAATTAAACATAATTCATAATGACAGAGTTTTTCTAAGTGAAATTCAGTGGTCAGAGGGTTTGTGTCTGTCAGCCTTTCCAAAAGCACAGAACAGATGTATTGTTCTTGTCATATAAACTCTCTGTTTCCCTTTGTTCTCAGTAGGCTTAGGAAGAGTGACGAAGTCATCAGAGGTGCCCAATTGTATGGCTTCTTTTGTCTATCCAAAAGAGACTTCCGCTGCAGAAAAGTCTCCAGGATCTTCTCCTTTTGATGAGTGGCTACCTTGGGGCAGTAAATGACATACCTGAAGGTGGGGGTGGAGGGAGAAGAGGTGTATTGAGAGTCTCTCTGGCCAGTCCTTATTGATGACCCAGGAAAATTGTAACAATGGGGCTTCTGCTTCCTATCTTTATCTTTGTCAATGTGATGAGAGGAAGTATGGTTTAGTGGAAAGAATTTGGAGCTCAGAGTTAGGAGAGACATAGATTAGAATCCCACTTATTACACTTACTAATTATACAACTCTGAACAAATCACATGTCCTCTTCGAGCCTCAATTTCCCCATCCTAGAATGGAGATGATAATATCTACAATGTCTGTCTCAAAAGCTTATTATGCAGATTAAATGAGATGTTAGAAGTAAAATATTTTATAAATCTTAAGTGAATTATGAATGTCAATACCACTATTAGGTTTATATCCTAAAAGATTTTTTATTTTTTATGTTAAATCCAATATATGCATACATATTTATTCAATTATCTTGCTGCACAAGAAAAATCAAACAAGCAGAAAAAAATGAAAAATAAAATAAAATACATGCACACAACAACAAAAAGAGTGAAAATGCTATGTTGTGTTCCACACTCAGTTTCCACAGTCGTCTCTCTGGGTATAGATGGCTCTCTTCATCACAAGATCATTGGAACTGGGCTGAATCATCTGATTTTCTAAAAGGATCTATTTATATAAACTATTTATAGCCATTTTTTTAGTGATGGAAAAGAATTAGAACTTGAGGGGATGTCCATTAATTGGGGAATAGCTGAAAAACTGGTGGAACCTGATTTTGATGGAATACTCTTGTGCTAGAAGAAATGGTGAGCAGGATACTCATGGAAAAACTTAAATGAACTGATGCAAAGTGAAACAAGCAGAACCACAATAATATTGTATATAATAGCAGCTGTTTTGTATGAATGACTTAGCTATTCTTAGCAATACAATGACCCAAGACAATTTTGAAGGGCTTATTATAAAAAATGTTATCCGCCTCCAGAGAAAGAACTAATGGAGTCTGAATGCAGATCGAAGCATACTTTTCTTGGGGAATTTTTGTCTGTGCTCTCTTTTGCAACATGACAAACATGAATATGCTTTGCATGACTGCACGTGTATAACCTATATCAAATAGCTTGCCTTCTCAATGAGGAGGGTAAACAGAAAGAGACCATTTGAAAGTCAAAAAAAATTTAAACTAATATTAATTTTTTTAAAAATTGTAATTGAGGAAAAATAAAATTTTATATAAAAATAGAACAAAGAACAAAAGGACAGTTATGTTGAGGAACTCTCAGACCAGCTGAAGGAAAATAAAAACTTGGTCCTACTACTATTAGATGGCTCCTTAGGGCTATCTACTTAGGTGGAGACTCAGAGTGCCATGTTAAAACTTTCCCAAAAAATAGCACTGCTGCCCATGAGTAATTTGTAATTGATTGGTTTTCTGTTGAGAAACCCCTGTAGTCCACAGAAAATGAAAACTCCCAAATGAAGAAAAGCTAAAATGCAATAAAAGCGTGCCCTCTTCGGCTTCCACTTCTCTGGGTAATAAGATCCCTTCATAATATTCTAGCATGCTGAGAATTCACTGAGTGAGGATTTTTTTCTCCTGCTTCCTCCCTTCCCCAACCATCAGGACTCTTTTTTCCTCCAAATCCTCCCTCCCAGGTGGTAGCCAGCCAGCAGTGCTTTTTTGTGAAGTCAGAATTTGAGGACATTTATCTAGACAGACCCACAATGGTGAGAAAAGTCATTAAAGCTCCTTCCAATAGTTTAGATAACCCTCCACAGGCCAGATTTGGGACGAGTTAGTGGGGGTACTTCCGTGGAATAGACCAAAGGAAGAAGATTTCCTCTCTAACGGACTCGAAATCTGTTGGCCTTGAAGTTGTACATTTCTGAAAGCCTTGAAAAGAACTGAGATTTCCCGAGAGATGATAATAGAATGACTACAGAGCCCCGACTTAGTGATTCAAAGGGATGGGGGTGGGGATGGCGGCATTTCTTGGGTGTCTCCCATATGCCAATTGTCACAGGAACTCGGGCTTGGTGACAACTTGTTTTCCTTCATAAAATGGGTCTTTCCTGTCTAGAAGTCTCATCTTCTTGCTAATTGGTGACACTGTAATCAGAGCTCCCTTCATGATAATGTAAATCAGTGTGACATATCCCTCTTTCATTATCAATCTCTCTTTCATTAACCTGACTCCAAGCCACTCAAAGGAGTCAGCTTTGGTATATTGCACATCTCCATGGTACTTGTAAAAACATGCTTTTCTAGGCCCATTTTATTCCAACTGCTGGGCACTGAAGTCTGGGCTGCCTCTGTAGGAAAACCTCTCTTTCTGAAGGCTTTGTGATGGTGAAAACTCTCTAGGGAGTTATCTTTGCATTTTTTTAAAGGTACACTCCAGGTGAGTTTCAATTATGTTGAGGATATTTTAGGGGCGTTTGGGAACAAGAACCCGGAATTAGTGGTCAATGAGCTAGAATCCTGGCAGCCTCATTTAGATTACCCAAGCTGTGGGACTGAACTGAGATTTCCAACCTGATTGACAGGACCCTTTCAACCCAAACACAGGAAAACGGCGGAGAGGAAAAACTCGCATTGAGGTATTCTGCTGCTAACGGTTTTAATGCAGAAATGCATTTGATCAGCCCCATGCTGGGCCTATATCACTGCACGGGTAAGTAGCGATGTGGTCCAGAGTCACTTAAGAGAACCAATTACAGTATACTGTGACAACATTTTAAACAGGATTGAGTTAAGAATGTGGACTGAAAGGCAAATCACTGTAGTTGGGGAAGAAGGAGGCTTCTGTAATCTGTACAGATTACAAAATCCCCTTTGTTAATTGACTAAGGTGCAACAGGGGGAAAATTCCTTGAAGAATAAGGGGTTTAAATAAACATAGAAAGCAGAAGATTGCCCTTCACCACAGCACAGCACAGGCAAAATGATAATGATTTTAAAGACATCAGACTCTGTCTCTTGTCTGTATTAACCTCTCTGGGTCTCAGTTTCCTCATATGAAAAGTGAGGGGATTGCACTAAATGAGCTCTAATTGTCTTTCCTCCTCTAATTCTATGATCTGTCTGAATAACATTCATAATAAACCCTTCTCTATATACAGATCTTACAGAATTCTTTTTTTAAAACACTTTAAATTCCCTCTCTCAGAGCTATAGGGATAGTGTCAGGGATAAAGCTGGAATGCCTATTATCGCCACTATTATTCAATATAGCACTGGAAATGTTAGCTCTGGCAACAGGAGAAGAAAAGGAAATCGAAGGAATTAGAATAGGCAACGAGGAAACAAAACTATCACTATTTGCAGATAATATGATGGTAGAGAATCTTTAGAACATCCACTTAAAAGCTACTTAAAATAATTAACAACTTTAACAAAGTTGTAGGATATGATAAACCCACATACATCATCAGCATTTCTTTATATGATTTACAATCTCAGCAGCAAAAGATAGGAAGAGAAATTCCATTTAAAATAACTGTAAACAATATGAAAACTTAGGAGCCTGCCTGCTAAGACAAAGCCAGGAACTATATGAACAAGTACAAAACATTCTTTACACAAATAAAGTCAGATCTAAACAACTGGAAAAATATCCATTGCTCATGGATAGGCCAATCCAATCTAATAAAAATGGCAATTCTGTCAAGGCTATAGGACAAACATTTTTTGAATCTTTATGAGAGAGACAGATAGACAGACAGAAAGTGAAAGAGAGACAGAGAAAGAGAAGATAGAGGTGGAGAAGGGGAGGCAGGAGGGAGAAAGAAAACAATAGCTAATATTGAACTTTAATGTTTGTGAAACACTTTATAAATGTAGAGCGACTAAAGCCAAAGCACCAGGGCTTTGTTCTTGGCAGATATGCATAATAAAAACAGAAATTGAAAAACCTAAGTAATAATCCTGCCTCTGATACTTATTAGTTGTGGGAAAGTCACTGAATATCTCAGTCTGAGTTTGGACATATATAAAATGGGAGAAAGAGCAATAATAATAATAACAACTACAGCCCCACTGGGCTGGTGTAATATTCAAATGAATCTCTAGAGTGCTATACAAATTATTATATATAATAACATAATAAATATTTATCTATTATATATTATAAATAGTATATAATAAATATATGAATATTATCTATAAATAAATGTATAAAATATAATTTTATGTATTATATAAAAGCTATTATTATTAGACCAGAGTATCTAATTTCATGTATTAATCTTATAATTTCTTATTTACTGTTACTATATTGATATTTACTGTTATTATATTGACAAAAGAAG
The DNA here is from genome assembly GCF_048593235.1 of Sminthopsis crassicaudata. Lineage (NCBI taxonomy): Eukaryota > Metazoa > Chordata > Mammalia > Dasyuromorphia > Dasyuridae > Sminthopsis > Sminthopsis crassicaudata. The sequence goes on along the minus strand of NC_133620.1, from coordinate 32,898,830 downwards.
ATGAGACTATTAAGATATTAAATTGGTGAATAACAAACTATGTCAGAACTGCATGCTTTCGATTTTTTTGTATAGGAATCATCCAATCCTTCTTCATGTCAGAGCTAGTATATGCTAGTGGTGTCAAACTCAAATAAAAATAGGAGCCACTAAACTATACATAACAATCTCTTCCAGCTGCATATTGACTTAGAAGACCACAAATTAATATTATCTATGCTTTATTGGATTTTTATTTTGTTAAATATTTCCCAATTAATTTTTTGGTTGGCCCATACTTGGGAATGTTGTGGGCCATATGTAGGCACAGACTACATGTTTGACACCTCAATTATGAGCCCGTGTCATGGATTTTGTGAAGTGACCAAACGTCTAGAGCACTAAGGTTTAGTGTTGGGTCTGGAGTTCAGATCTGGCCTTTGACATTTACTAGTTGTATTAATGTCTCTGGGTCTAAATTTCCTCATCCATATGATGGAGATAAGAATAGCACTTATCTCCCCAGTTGTGGCAAAGATCAAATGAGATCATATTTGTAAACTGTTTTGTATACTTTAAAGCAAAATATAAATACTAGCTAGAATGGTAGGGGTGATTGATAATAATGGTGATTGGGATGTTCATGGTGTTTGAGATGGTAATGATTATTATAATGGTGATGGTGGATGATGGCGGTGCGATGATTATGGTAACAGTGATGATGTCTGCTCCCTCTGCCACTGGTTCTATAGTAAATGACCACAGATGTCCATTGAGAGTTATAGGTCATAGTCTATAGGGTTCTACACTTGAAGTCCAGAAGATCTACAGTCAAATCCCACGCTAGATGCTAACTAGTTCTGTGACCCTGGGCAGCTACTTACCTTCTCCATACCCATTTAGTTGAATTTGATGGCCCCTAAGATTTCTTTCAGTTCTAAATCAATGATCTTGTCATTGATGAGTGCCAGCTTATTCTGACAAGCCTTTCGTACCACACACAGAAACCAGCTTGGAAATTACTGAAAGCAGTCCTGTACCAAAAGAATGATAATCCATGAAACTATTAGCATTTGCCAACAGATGCTTGTTTGAAACCAAGGCTCCTTGTGTCATCCATAAGCTAGAATTCCTAGCTTTGAAGTGGCCAATTACTAAGAGATTCCAAAAATATGTGTAGAGAAAATTTGTAAAAATAGACAAAAAGGGGTCAGCTAGACAATGAAGTGGATAGAGTGCCGGCCCTGAAGTCAGGAGAACTGAGTTCAAATCCAACCTCAGACACTTAATACTTCCTAGCTTTGTGACCCTGGGCAAATCACTTAATCCCAATAGTATCAGCAAAAGAAAAACAAATTATGTTTACAAAAAGCAGTTTGCTGGCTTACATCCAGACCTATGAATGCCAAGTTAGATGCTGGTTGACAGAGAGGAGTGACAACATTAGCCAACTATTAATTCAGCATTCACTATCAATCAAGAGAACAAAAGGTAGATGGTACACAAGGTAGATCTACAAAGGTAGATGGATGCAGATGTCTTACCAGAAGGCCCCGTGATGACAAAGCTATCATGAGAAAAAGCTACAGACAATACCCAGAGAACTGAATTAAAAGTAGAAAAGTCTTAGATGACTGTAGAATGGATGAACAAATTGCACTATTTGGATCTACTGGAATGGGTCGTAAGAAATGATAAAAGATGCAATTTCAGAGAATTCTGGATAGAAGAACTGGTACAGAGTGAAGTGAGGAGAACCAAGAGAATGCTTTGTACAATGACAGCAATGTTGTAAAGAAAAAACGCCTTTGAAAGATTTAAGAACTCAGATCAATGCAATAAGCAGTTGATGCAATGTCTCCAGAGAAATGATGATAAACATTTTCTCCAATCCCTGACAGGTGACTGGCATAAAGTGCCAAAAGAGAAAAACAGTTTTGGACACTGTATGTGATTTTTTTTGTCTTTTTCATTTGCAACAAGAAATTTTTTTTCCTTTCCTTTTTTTCTCTGTTTTTAATGAGGGGAAGGGGAAAGGGGAAAAGTGAATAAATAGTATTTGTCAAGAATGATGATTTTTAAAAAGAGGACCTTGAATCATGTTTTATGTATACAAAGAACAGAAGGAAGTTTAGAAGGAAGTCCTGACAAGCAGGAAAGTTTTGAAAGGAATACTTAAATGTTATTATATCCTTTTTCAAAAATTATTCAGTATGAATTTGAAATTCATGGTTTCATAAACAATTCTCTCCCGGCGTTCTGCAAGGTATATGTTGAAATGTGTTTCTGTCTCTTCCTCTCCCCTTATCCTCTGCCTGCCTCTCTGTCTCTGTCTCTGTGTCTGCCTCTGTCTGTCTCTTTTTATCTGTCTGTCTGTCTCTCTCTTTGTGTGTGTCTCTCTCTGACTCTGTCTCTCTGCCTTTTTCTTTCCATCTCTCTCTGTGTCTCTTTCATCATTGACTTTATATCTCTGGAAGGAAAACCAACCCCTTCACAGGATGTACACAGACATCCAATCAGGAATGAGCTGCAAACGTGTTGTGGGAAAAGCAGCATAAAGATATCCTGAAAGGTCCATTAGAACCAAAGTAGAGACTTCAAAAGGAAACTGCTTGAATAATTTTAGGCTCACCTGGACTCAAGAACTCCAAAATAAAATCTTCTCACTCTCAAAAGGATACCCAATCTGAACATTGCCACCACCTTCTGATGAACACGTAGTCTCAGGGATCTGAGATCAGAACAAAATCTGAGTGGAATCAGCCTGTGGCTTTCCTTCAACAGGAGGACAATTTTACCAGGAATGATGCAATGTGTTTTACATCCCACCTGCCTATATTTAGATTTAGTCATCTGTTTATCTTTCACAATGGAGAGACCATGCACACATAGAACTGATATATCTCTTATTTTAGAAAGGAGATAAAATTCTGAAAGAAATAAAGGATATCATGATATCTGGGCACACTGTCAAGATTCTCAAAAAAAATGATAAAATTCTGCTAAGAAGTATCGGTTTTCTTTGGACACACAAGTTAGTAAGCCAATGAAAGGTTACTCTGGGTCTAGTTGTGTCGATACCATGCAACTTGCCTGTTGCCCAGACTGATCGGGGTCCTATAAAGACAATTTGCCAATCGCTGCCCCAGATGGGCAGTGTGAAACTGACCCTCCCCTCCACTCACTCTAAATGACAAGGACTTCCTGCTGCCCAGAATGGACTCCTTGACCCAGAAGGTGGCTCAGAAATGACAAAGTGACGGCAGCGACAAGTTAAAATAGAGGAGCACTGAAGCTTTTCTGCCTACCTCTTCACCAATGGAGATTGCAAAGGTACAGACACACCTGAAAGACTAGGTTAACCTTCCTAGCCATTTGTGACCGCTACAAAAGGTTGGATAGACATGATGCTAATTCTGATGAGGATTTCGATCAGTCTATCAGCACGTGGAGCAGGTATAAATAAGGGCAGACAAGTCAATAGGTTGCAGGAGAACTAGGACTATCTGACTAGCAGCCAGACTGATGATATCTCAGGGAGAACTAGACAAACATTTTCTTGTATAACTAGTCAATCATGGTATTGTTTATCCATTCATATATGCCTTGCATGGAGTTGCATGTGTTCAAGTACACTTTTTTTAGTTATTTTTATTATGCTTATTTGCTTCATATTGATATTATGCTTACATTGTTTATTAACTATATATAGTTATGCTACTATGCATATTTCCTTGTACTGTGACATATACAATTAACATTTAAATAATATTTTAAGGTTTATAAAATGCTTCATATATTTTATCATTTTATCCTTACAATAACCCTGTAAAGTAGGTGCTACTGTGATTCCTGTTTTACATGTGAAGAAACTGAAACTAGAAGATGTTTATATCTACCATGTTATAGTTAACAGCAGTATTGCAGAACTGACAAGTCTCTGAGGCAAGATATGAATTCATCTTCTCAACTCCAAGCCCAGCATTCTATCTATGGTATTAATCTGCAAGTGTAGACACCCAGTTAGTTTGCAAGTGGTGCTTTGTATTATGCTATATCTATTGTAAGTGAGACAGGACATTTGATGCTGTTCCACTTTACCCAGGTACCCGGATGGTACAGCTGATTTTACAAAGGACCAGTTCTAAAAATTCCAGATCCAAATAGGCTGATGATTTGAGCTCTAGAAGATGTCACATGACTACAAGCAAGGCAGTAAAATCAGGAAAATAAATCTGGCTGTGGACAAGGGATGGAGATGGAAGAGGGAGCAGTTGTATAAGTTGCTAGAGAAGTCACAGTAATGATGGGGCAAGAATAGTAGGAATCTTTAACATGCAGCAGCAGTGACTGAAAGATAGGAAAAGGCAAAGGTCAGATTGGAATAATACAACCACACAAGGGCATGGGAGAGTCATTTGCAAGGGCTAGGAGGACTAACAATGTGAACAGCTGGAGTATTATCTTGCTGACTGATCCACTTAGAGATTGCTCTTGAAATACACACCAATAATGTGTAATAAATAATACAGTGCAATGTATCATCCGGAAGACTAATTCAGTCCAGATTTATATGTTAGATCTTATATATATATATATATATATATATATATATATATATATATATATATATATATATATATATATATATATGTAGTATAGACATGATTATACCTTGTTTAGCTAACTTTACCTATCTCTCATCACTGCTGGAACCTGATGAATTTTTCTACTCTCCATTTCTCCTCCTCACTTCCTTATTACTACCTGGAGAACTAGCACTACTTATCCTTTGGGAGTTTCCTGGTTTTTAAGCCTTTTTTATTTGTTTTTGTACTTTTATAATGGTGCTTGTCTCCACATAAAGATAACCTGACTTGCATTGTGTTCTGAGCAAATGTTTTCTCTAAAGAAGTGGGTACTGTGGAGATTTTTTTCAGAGTATATTATAAAGCAGATGCTCTACTAAAAATCTAGGAAAAGAGGAAGATTTATTTCCTGATCTGGGGGCTCTGAGCTTTAGAATTCCATAAGCATTTGGCCTACCCAGCTACTCCAAATAACAGGGGAAATGCCAAATATGAATGGCAAAATGTGAACCTGTGAGCCCAATTGCTCTGGACTTCAAGGAGAAAAAGACTGTATTTTGTCAGTCGACATGCATTTTTTTTTTGTTTTGTTTCATTTTGTTTTGTTATTTTTTTAATTATAGCTTTTTATTTACAAGATATGTGCATGGGTAATTTTTCAGCATTGACAATTGCAAAACTTTTTGTTCCAACTTTTCCCCTCTTTCCCCCCTCCCCTTCCCCCAAATGGCAGGTTGACCAATACATATTAAATATGCTAAAGTATTAGTTAAATACAATATGTGTATACATTGACACTCATTTATTAAGTATTTATTATATGCCAGGTACTATGCTAAGCACTAGAGATTTAAAGAATAAGTCTGCTTTCAAGGATCACACATTCTGATAGGAAGAGGCAATATATAAATGACTCAGTACCTAAAGAGATCAAAGAAAGAGAAAAGGCCCGCATACGCAATTGTAACAGTTATGTTTGTGATGGCAAAGGAAATGGAAAATAAGGAGGTGATCATCAATTGGGAATGGCTAAACAAATCATGATACAGAAATGTAATAGAAAATGATTGAACCATAAGAAATACGGAAGGTACAGTTTCAAAGAAACTTGGAAAGATTTAGATTAACTGATATACAAAAAAGTAAGCAGAACCAAGAAAAGTATACTTAACAACATTGTAAAGAAAAACATCTTTGATGTGGCTCTCTCCAACAATGAGGTGATCCAAACCAGTTTCAATTGTTCAGTAATGAAGAGAGCCATTTATACCCAGAGAGAGAACCATGGCAACAGAGTGTGGACCACAGCATAGTATTCTTATCTCTCTGTTATTGTTTGCTTGCATTTTTGTTTTCTTTCTCAGGTTTCTTTTTTCTTTTCTAGATACGATTTTCCTTGTGCAGCAAGATAACTATATATATACACACACATATACATATACATATATATACACACATATACATACACATCTATATGTATATATATATGTGTGTGTATATATATGTATACTATATTGGATTTAACATATATTTTAACACATATTTTAATTTAACATATATTTTAACATATTGAACATGTATTAGACTACCTGCCATCTAGGGGAGGGTGTTGGGGGAAGGAGGGGAAATTTTGGAACAGAAGATTTTGTAAGGGTCATTGTTGAAGAAATTACCCACACAAATAAATAAAAAGATATAATAATTTAAAAAAAAAAAACCAAAACATCTTTGAAAGACTTAAAAGCTCTAATCAATGCAATGATTAATCATTGAACCAATTATTAATCATGTGATCTATCTCCTGACATATGTGATGACCTCAAAATGCAGAATGGAGCATACTTTTTTTCCTGAGGCAATTGGGGTTAAGTGACTTGCTCAAGGCCACACAGCTAGGAAATATTAAGTGTCTGAAATCAGATTTGAACTTAGATTCTCCTGACTTCAGGGCTGGTGCTCTATCCACCGCACTATCTAGCTGCCCCTAGAGCATACATTTTTGTACAAGATCAGTGTAAGAATTTGTTTTGCTTGACAACACATAGATGTTATAAGGGAAGTGGAAGGGAGAGAAAATGCTTATTAATTGGGAGGAAAAAAATAAATTTTACACAAAAAAATACCTTTTTGAATCTATCTTTTCCAATTAATTCTGAATCTTTCTGATTGTATTATCATTTATTATCATTGTATCAAATGTATTATCATTTAACCCATATCACTTTATCTTCTCCAAAATATAATATTAGAAAAATATCAAAAACTGTACTAAGTGTTTACTTTTGCGAGGTACTGTTCTAAGTTCTGATGATATATAGAAAGGGAAAAATATGGTCACTTCCACAAGGAGCTGACATTCAAATAGAGGAGATAAAAATATACAGTATAAACATAAGGTATTCTCAGAGAGAATGGTAAGAGTAGGTACCAAGAAAGCCCCCAGAAGATGGGAGAGGGAAGACCTGAGTCTTAAGGAAGCTGAGGAAGTCAGAAGGTGAGATTGAAGAATGTACAATCAATGAAAAAGCATTGCGTTGGGTGATAGAGGGTAATAAATACAGAAACCTAAGCGTCTTCCCTTCCAGGTTGATATTTTTGGACTAGATTGAAGAGACCATCCTTTGCCTCAGTTCTAACCTAGACTTAATCACTGAGTGGGGGCAGCCTCAGTCAAACTGAGACCTAGTAAAGACCTTAACGTTAAAAGGCCGAGGTCTGCCACTGCATCCAGGGCTATCTCCAGTCATTCTGATCTATATCTTGCCACTGGGCCCAGATACAGAGGAGAAAGTAAGCTGGTGACTTTGCCCAGTCTTTCCTCCTTAAAGTTCAATTCACTTTCATGTCCTTCCCTCACTTCCCTGATTCCATGATCCTCTTTGAGAACGAAGAGCCAACAACAACAGCAGAAGGAATAGTGAATGACCATTGTGCACAGAAGAGAAAGAAGTGTTAGAATCCTGGAAAGGTAGAAAGGAGCCATATTGTATATGGTTTTAAAAGCTGAGCCAAAGATTTTCTATTTGACCCTGGAGGTGGTGAAAAGAAGCCAGTGAAGTTTGTTGTGGCTCTTGCTCCAGTGACATGAGATTTCAGAAGATCAGTGTAATAATTGAGCAGAAGATGGACCGCATGGTGAATGATTTGAGGCAGGAAGACCAAACAAAAGGATATTGCAATGGTCCAAGCATGAGCTGATGAAGACCTAAACCAAATAAGGAGCAGGGTCCTAAAAGAGATTGGTATATACATACAAGAGATGTTTGGAAGAGAGAAGTGATAAATTTAGCAAAAGACTAGATATGTGTGTTAAGTTAGTGCAAGTGATGAATCAAGGATGTCACTGAGGCTCTAAGTTTCACTGAGTAGGATGGCAGTGTCCCCTGCAGTAATAAAGAAACTGGAAAGACAAAAGGATTGCGCAAAGATAATGAGTTCAGTTTGGGATATGTTGAGGCCGGTATCTTTGTGGGACATCCAGTTTGAGATGTCTATGAAACAGTTAGGGATGAAAGACTGTGGCTCAGGAGGGAGATTAGGACTGGATATAGATAGATAGATAGAAAGATAGAAAGATAGATAGATAAATAGATAGATAGATAGATAGATAGATAGATAGATAGATAGATAGATGATAGATATTTAGATAGATAGATAGATGATAGATATTTAGATAGATAGATAGATAGATAGATAGATAGATAGATAGATAGATAGATGATAGATAGACAGCTCCAGGGACTACGTGCACAGAGGTCATTCTTTATCAGAAACTTTACTAAAAGTTAGACAAAAATTATCCATAGCATTCCCCTCGTTTTTTAGTTTCAGTGATTCCATCAACAAAAGAGATGAAGTTGACTTGACCTCTTTTTGTTGAAGTGGTGACAGTTCTCTATAATCATCATTTCTCTGTCTAGATATCCATTCTACTTTAACAATCTGTTCTGGAATTTTCCTTCAAAATCAAGCTCACTGACCAATTTTATTCTCTTCTCTTTTTGAAAATCAAGGCATTTTATCATCTTTAATCTTGCATCATCTCTCCTGTTTTCCATTATCTTTCAATTATTCCTTGAAAGCAGCTCAACCATCACATCTACCAGTGCTGAGGTGGATACAGTGCCAGATCTAGAATTAGGAAGGACTTAAGTTCAAATCTGGCCTCAGAAACTTGCTAGCTGTATGACCCTAAGCAAGTCACTTAAGCACTGCCTGCCTCAGGTTCTCCAACTGTAAAATGGGTATAACAGCATCTACCTATTTCCTTAATAAGCAGGAATATCCATAGCATGAAATGATAGCCATCTTAGTTTGCTGATGGTAGATTTTATATATAATTATGTTGGAGTTTTTCCAACCAGAGTCTAAAACATCAGAATATCTGCCTCTATTCCCAAGTTCTATTCCCAATAAGAGCCATTTGGCTAGTTCATTTGCAGTAGCCTTTTCAGCAAGAGAAACATAGAATCTGGTCATCATGTGATTCCTGCCTTTTCACCAGTCGACAAATTAAAACCTCTGACAGATTGCTAATGAGCTGATGTTGGAATTACAGAATAGTCTGTTATCGTTTGTCCATTCACAGTTTCTTCACCAGCCCATCTGTGCACAGAACGCCACGACTACTGAGTAAGCAGGCTGGGACACTTTCTCCATTTACACCTTGTGCCATCATAGGCCTCTGGGAAAGCCCATCCCTAATTAAAAATTTTAACAAACATATTGCCAGCCTTCTAACACTGTTATTAAACTGCTCTCTTTTGTTAGCAAAGGTGCTGTTTGTCAGCAGTTTGTAGATTTAGGGAGTTTGCGTGTGTATTTCAGCAAAATATTGGTGATTTAAAAGAATTCAATTAGAGTGTAATGCATTTATGTTATCTTTAGACACATTACAGAGAGACACATGTCATCCAAATACACTATGACTGAACAGATTCATGGGATTGGAGCTAAAGGGGACGTTAGAAACCATCAAATCTAACTCCCTGAGACAAACAGGGTTAGGTGACTTGCCCAGGATCACGCAACTAATAAGTTCTGAAGCAGAATTTGAATTCAGGTCTTCCTGACTCCAAGACTAGCAGTCCATCTGTTGCGCTGCCTTGCTGACTCATGAGCGTATAAGCCAAATTGCAGAATTTCTTTATATCACAATAGGTACAATGAGCCAATGAACACTTCAAGGCCAGGTGAACAGAAGAACTGGGTGAGGGAGGAAATGAAGGCAGTTATCACAATCCTGCAAGAGGTAAAAATAAACCCCCAAAAGCTCCAGTTAAACTGTGAAAAAAATAACTGATGCTTATATAGCATACTGAACTTTGCAAATTACCTGACATACATCATATCACTTGATCTTCATTCCAAGAAGCATTAATGAGTCATTGATTCCTTTTGTGACATTAGCCATTTCTTAATCTCCATTTCTCAGTCTCTAAGATGAAGAGGTTGGATCTCAAAAGTCTCTTCCTATTCTTAAATGATGACCTTTTAAAGTAGATGTTACAGTTATTATTGTATTTATATATTATAGATATCTACATATTATAGATTATATATATTATATTTTATATAATATATAATGTATTATATATTGTTATATCTACATATTATAGGTATTGTTTTATATATATATATATATATATATATATAATTCTATCTATTTTTCCAGATGAAGAAACTAAGACTCAAAGAAATTAAATGTCCCAGGATCTCACAGAGAAAATCACCAGAAGCCTCATATTCAAATATTTGAAAGATTCGTCATTCTTCCTTCACACCGACTATATGCTATTGTTTTGTCATTACGTCCAACTCTTTGTGACTCCCTTTGAGGTTTTCTTGAGGTACTGGAGTAGTTTTTGGTTTGTTTTTTGTTTGTTTGTTTTTTCCTGAGGCTGGGGTTAAGTGACTTGCCCAGGGTCACACAGCCAGGAAGTGTTAAGTGTCTGAGCCCAGATTTGAATTCGGGTCCTCCTCACTTCAGGGCTGATGCTCTATCCACTGCACCACCCAGCTGCCCCTTCTTATTATTTATTTTACAGATGAGAAAACTGAGGTGAAGGAGTTAAATGACCTACCCAAATTGACAGAGCTAATAAGTGTCTTGAGATTGGATTTGGGTTCAGGAAGATGAATCTTCCTGCCTTTAGTTTTGGCACTCTATCCAGCTGCCCACTCACTACATGACCGACCTCTCTTCTCTTCCTAGCACGCCTTAGCTGGAGAAAACCCTGTTTGTTCCTGTTCAGCTTTGAAGTTCCTCGTTGATTATTTATTGAAGCCCTTTGTTCCTCTCCTTTGCCCTCTATGTGATAATCATTTTTAATTTTTCAGAGACTATTGTTGTTCTCCATGTCTTGCTGTCTTATGGCAACACCAGTAGAATAGTAATCTTTAAAAAGATAAACTTTTGTTTCTATGAGAAGCTTTGGATCATTTGAAAAAAAAACTTTTGCAATATCACAACATCAATCCAATCCACTCTCTTCCTCTCCTGTCCACCTCAAGACTCACGGCTCATTAGACATCTGGGTAATCTGTCCCAGAGACACTTAGTGATAAAAAAGCTCTTTAGGCTGTCTGCCCAGATGACTGATGAAATCCGAGCAGTAGACATCCCTCATCTGTTTGGTCTTTCCTGTGTCACTCACTGATCAACAAGTGTCTTTGGATCTCTTCCTGAAGACTGTAACGGTCCAGGATTTGAGTCAACCAACACAATATCTACCAATCACACTCATTTAAGATTCTTTGAAAGACATATCAGAAATAATCCTGTTCAGTGACTCAGTGGTCACAGATGTCAGGTGAGTCACTGAACAGGATAATTTCTGTTAATGTCTTTCAGAAAATCTTAAATGATTGTGATAGGTAGATGGCAGAAACCTTATCGAGGGGAGTTTTACTCTGCTTAATCAAATGCTTCTATGAAATCAGTAAACAATAAGCACGATAGGTTATTATATCCATTACCTCTTTGTATAGTGAAATGGCAAAGATGTGGTCTATTGCTGAATATCATTTGTGAAAACCTAATTTTTCTCTACTGATGCTCTCATTAGGAATGCCTGTATACATCGATAATTTCATTAAGGATTTTGTATAGATGGAAGGCTAAGCATACAGACAGCAGTTGCTTATCAAAGAATGAGCTATCATGGATTCCACTGCTGGAAAAATAACTTGCTGGCAAAAATAACTTATGTTAATGTTTACAGATGTTTTTCCATTTTTTCTGCTTTGTGGTCCTATTTTTATTTTCCTTGGGATGACTTCAGTTAATTGGATCTCTTCCTGAGTTTTCCATAAAATGGATTTTACCTTCCACTGTTTCTTTCTTCCTATAAAATAGATCATAATGATCCATCATCCTTCATAAGATTTCACAAATAGCTTTACATTCTATTTTTAATGAATTTTAAAGTAGCCTCTACATGACTGTGTGAGTGACTTCTTCTGTATTCAGAGTGTCTATAACCTCAGGGATACTGTCCGAACCTAGGAATTCCCAGTTACAGTTCTAGTGCCTAAGCAGTCTCCCACCAGATAGATACTCTAGCTCTATATAACAACGTTCAGCCCATTGAGAGAATATATAATCTTAGTGACAAGACTATCACGGGCTACTCATCTTAGTGTACAGAGGTACACTGAAAGATCAACCTGGACTTAGTTTAAGGATCCTTCCGCTGCCACTTCTTCTTGGACAAGTCAAGATTGGTCACCATGGCCTCCCCTCACTTCTATCATCTCCTGCTTCACTAGTCACCTAGTAAAAGAGCTTATTTCTCCCCAGAAAATCCACAATCTTACAAAATTGATGGCAGGGCCAGAGAATGGGTGGGAGGTCTCTTCATCCTAGTCACCCACTTATCCCTTATCTTTTTCCAATATTTTTAAGGAAACCCACCACATTTGTCACATTTTCTGCTGTGCCACATATTTTCTGCTACCATGAGTCCCTGTATAGAATTTTTCAGAATATCCTAGCTACATGAGCATAGATATCCATACAAAGAGAAGTTTTCTGAATAGGGTTTATCTGAAATATGATCAAGAGCATGATATAAATGTTTAATAATCAGATCTCTGGGGAGATGGAAATGTTACATATCACATTTTTAAATATAATCTGCATTACTAATAGTTTCTCCCACTTTCATAAGTCTAAACAATCAAAACAATAAATTAAGCTCTGATTTGTAGCATTTGCCAGTTTCCAAAGAATGAATATTAACACAGAAAATTTAACAATCAGATCTTTCGTTTCTCACAAGACTACCCAAGCCAGCTCAAGCTCATCCCTGGATATAAGACACATATTAGCCAACCAGAACATAAATTCAACCCCTGTTACATTTCTAATAGGTCTGACATTATCAAGTTATCCCAAGAAGAGTGCATTCACAGTTGATTAATAGGGCAATGACCCACCAACCCGGCTGTACTCTAGACCTTTTGTCAGAGACCTCATGACCTCAATTAAGTGGCAAGAATTTGACCTTTTCCTAGCTCCAAAAGTCTAGCAAATACTCTCTCTTGTGATGAAAGAAATGGAGAATGAGCAGAAAAGCATCATCCAGGATATGAAGCTGTTATCTAGAGAAGAACTCTAGTAAGGCTGGAGAGAGAATCTCAAGATGTCATTCTAATGCAGCAGGACTGAAAGGCAGACATCAGGACTTGGGAGAAAAAGCAATAGGGGAGAGAAAGACAGAGACAGAGACAGAGACAGGAAGAGGCTGAAAGAAAGAGATTTGGAGGGATAGATAGGGAGAGAGAGAGAACTGGAAAAAGTGATAGAAGGATGTTTAGATAGGAAGAGAGAAATATGGAGAGAATGGATGGAGAGATGCATGGATGGATGTTTAAAAATAGAGAGATGTAGACAGATACAGATACACATACATGAATATATACATGTATGTTATACACAGTATATATATAAAATACACATATAGAGATATCTTCTAGAGACAAGAAGAAGCTCCCAGAGTTAACTGAGAGAATCATAGGGTGATTAAAACTAATTACTTTGGCAGGAGTGCCAAGGATGAGCTAAAGCTAGGAGAGGCTTGGGAGAACAGTGAGGAAGCATTAACCCAGGTCAGAGCTGATCAGGGCTTGAACTAAAGCGGGAGCAGTGTGAGGGGAGAGATGGGAAGGTAGCAGTGGCCATCACTGGCAGCTGATTAGCTACATGGAGTGAGCGGCAGTGAGAAACATGTAGAGTAGGTGCAGTAGCCAGAGTATTGGACTTGGAGTCAGGAAGGTCTGAATTCAAATCCTATGTCAGCCAGGCATGGTGGAGCCGTCAGGAAAACCCTAGTAGGGCATCATGAGCTACAGTAGAGCTGAGACTGGTCAGGTATCCACACTAAGTCTGGCACAATATGGTGAGCACCCAGGAGCAGTGAGCTGCCTAAAGAGAGCCAAGCTATCCCAGGTTGGAAACCAAATGTCCGTGGCAATCAGCAGGGTTAAGACTTCCATGCTAATCAGCTGGGGGATTCAGCCCAAGAGTGACCGCTGCACTTCCAGTCTGGGCAGGATAAAGACACTCAGGTACCAAAAGATAAAAAAGTCTTCCCTCAGATACTTCCTAGCTGTGTGACCCTGGGCAAGTCACTTAACAGTCTCAGTTTCCTCATCTGTAGAACTGGTATAACAGTAATAAGCATATTTTAAATTTTTATTATTTATCTATTATTCTCTTTTTTTAAATTCTGAGTTCTAAATTCTCTTCCTACCTCACCCATATCATGGAAATATATATTTTCATATTAGCCACACTTCCCTCTCAAAAAGCAAGAAAGACAGAAGAGTGAGAAAATTATACTTCACTTTTCACTCAGAAATACATACCATTTTTTTCATTTGAGTCTCTTATAATTGTCTTGGATCACTGTACTGATCAGAGTAGCCATCAATCATCATTACAACATTGCTGAGGAAACATATTTTAAGTCACGACAACAAGCACCTACTATGTGCCAGACACTCAGCTAGTACCTACCTTTAACTATTGTTATAAGGACTAGATGAAATACATGAAGCACTTTGCAAGCCACAAAACTGTCATATAAATGTGAGTGATTCTTCTCTAATTCTGAGATAAGATTGAAGAAATAGGTCAAGGCTAGATTAGGGAGTCTCATAAATGCCAGGGCAAGGGGTCTGGTCTTGAGCCTGTCAATGATGCTGAGTTACTGGAGATCTTTTTTTAATCAGAAGATTAAATTACATGTCTAATGTGGTCTTTCAGGAAAATTACTCCGACACAGAAGAGTTCGGAGAAAGGAAGAAAATGGAGATAAGGAAAGCAGTTAGGAATTTCCTGTAACAGCCCCAATCCCTCCGTGAGGGCCAGGACCAGAGCAGAGTCAGGAATGGAAAGGATGGAGGTGAGAAACATTCCAAAGAAAGAATCAAAAGACCTTGGGAAAGGTTGGCTAGAGAAGGCAATGGAAGATCAAGGAGTCAGAGATAACGCTAAGGTGACAGACTCTGAAAAAGTAGCAGCTGTGCACCCTGGCTATAAAGAATCATTCAGTCAGGAATAAAATAATGCACATGCTCAGTGCCCAAGTAGAGTAAATGAGACAAAGAATTCTGATGGGGGACTTAGGAGTGGCTGAAGTGATATTGTGATACTTTACGTGGTGAAATTAATTTAATCACAAATAAGCAAAAAGGCAGTTTTCCTTGATGCCATTTTATCAATGTTATTTTTAATAACACATTTTTTAAAAAATTGAGCTGATAGCTAAGACCTGGAAACCAAGGGAATGCCCATCAGCTGGGCAACAGACAGATACATTATGGTGAATAAACTCTCATTAATTAAAAAATAAAATTATATTTAAGAGAAGAAATTAGTCAGGATACCAGTAATCAGTGATATAGACCAAAAGTGTCAAATATGCCTACAGGCAGCCCACCACATCATAAAAAGGCTAAACCAGATTAAATCATAATTAAATCATAATTCTGGCAAACAAAGTTAAGTGACTTTTCCAGGAACATAACTACTAAGTGTCTGAGGCTAGATTTGAACTCAGAATGATGAGTCTTATTGGCAGTCTGTACACTGGGCAAGTGTTCTCCGTTGGAGAACCATTGTGTATCTAAGAGGGAAAGGAAAGGGCTCCTCCATTCCTCCATTATAAAATTCCAGAAGAAGGTTCACCAAGCTTTCATGTAGTTTGTAGGCAGTCACCATGTGCACATCCTAAGGACTGGGTCTAGACTTGCAAGTGCTTCCCAAGAGAGGGAACAAATAAAATACCCCCAGCCTCCCCTTATTCCTGGACTTAGGTGGTGATGCAGAGCATCCCCCCTCAAAAAAGTAGGGATGTAAAATCAGTCAATCAATCATTGATTGATAAATATAAAATGGCCCCTAGAGGTATTCAATGAGAAATGAAATGAAAAATGCTGGAGGAAAATCTCTTCTTTCCTCTCTCCCTTTATTTCCATCTCCTCACATGCTTTCAAGGACTGCCTGGAAAATATGAGAAAGCCCACAAGTAAGGAAAGGAAAGGCAGTTAAAATCGATTAGAAGTTTCCTCCTAGAAAGGAAAGGTGGAAGGTGTAGACATTTTACCCTCTTCTTTCCTCTTTTCTTTGACCTTCCATCTCTGAAGATATCATAAAACAAGCATAGACTTTGGAGTGAGGAGTGTTGAATTTGGGAGCGTTAGAAGTACCCTGACAGAATCTGAGTTCAGAAGTGATAGTGAGATAGATAGGCACATAAGTAGATAAATAGATAGATGGTAAATGATAGATGGAAGGAAGGAAAGAAGAAACAAAGAAAGAGGGAGGGAAGAAGGAAGAGAGAGAAGAAAGAAAGAAAGAAAGAAAGAAAGAAAGAAAGAAAGAAAGAAAGAAAGAAAGAAAGAAAGAAAGAAAGAAAGAAAGAAAGAAAGAAAGAAAGAAAGAAAGAAAGAAAGAAAGAAAGAAAGAAAGAAAGAAAGAAAGAAAGAAAGAAAAAAAGAAAGAAAGAAAGAAAGAAAGAAAGAAAGAAAGAAAGAAAGAAAGAAGACTCTATTTAGAGGCAGTAGCTTGATAGATATGTTATACATAGATTTATATATATATGTGTGTGAAGGAAAGGCCTTTCTTGTCTGGAACTAGAGGCCTGGGGGTCCCTGGCAATACTTCTTAGGAAGTGAACCCTTTCTGAGTTCTCTTTCAAGATGCTATGACCTTGGTATTGCCAGGAGAGAGGAGGTGCAGGTTAGCCCTTTGGGACAGGGGTTTTTATAACATTTCTCCATTTCCATCTGGGTCCTGGAAAGTTTTGTCCCCATTTTTCTCCTTCCAGTACACTTCTTTATGAGGAATGTTTGCTAGGATTTGGGGTGGTGCTAAAAATCTCCCATGAAAACAAGTTTTCTGGTACATCAGCAGATTTGCTTTTGAGCTAGCAATCCCCCAAATTAATCAATAAATATCTTAATCCTTTGTGCGCACAATATACTCCTCCTTTCAAAGAAAAATCTATATGATTTATTGGGTGCAATCTGCCAAGACACACTATTGCCAAGGTCAAAGATATCTGGAGTTCACAAGATTTATGAACTGCTAGAGAATTCATCAGAGACATCTCTGCAATAACTCTTTCCTTCTCCACCAAAGCCTTTCGTGCTTGCCCTTATGCCAAAAACTTTTATGAAAATGGGAACAATATCGGGGTAAGGTCATCTCTAGGGGTTCAGAGTCTCAACACATCACAGCATGATCTCTTCCTCCCACCCCCAACAATGTTATTTCTTTATTTAGAGAATCCATTTATGACTTTATCAGTTCTCCCCCTATCTAAGTGGATCCCAAGACCTTTCTAGTCCCATGTCTCCCTAGTCCATCCTCCACAGGGGCCTCTGATGGTCAGACTGCTTGTACTTAACAAAGTCAGCTAGTGTAAAAATAAATAATCTATGAAACCATGCTCAAAAGTCTGGCAGAATCAGTTAGGGCATTTATTCTGCTGGCATTTTCCTTGATAAAATCTGACTAAGTATATGAGTGAAATCTGGCTAAAATGAACAGGATGAGTCACTTTGTCATGGGTTTAATTCTGGGCCATGTTAAGACTTAAATAATGATAGCTCACATATGTCTATTTGTCTATTTATTTCTCTACCTATATGTAGGTGTATATATATACATACATATATGTGTGTATGTATATATATGTATATTGTGTGATATGTGTATATGTGTGTATATTGAATATATGTATATGATGTGTATGTATATATTGTGTGTAATATATATGTACATGTATATTTCTCTTTAAATTTTGTAAAACACTTGAAAAATAGTGTCTCCTTTGATCCTCCCAACAACCCTAGGAAGTAGGTGCTGGTTTTATTCCCATTTTATAGATGAAGTAACTAAAGTCCAAAAAATTTGAAGAACTTGCCCAGTGCCATAAGTGACAAAGTGTTTGGAGCAGAATTTGAACTCAACTTGTCCTGAATCCAGGTTTAGCACAAGTTGATGAACTTCCTCTGAGAAAACAGGTCCCATCCTCAAGGATCTCACAGTCTATGAGATCAAGAAAGAAAATAGAAAAGAAGAAAAAAATTCACCCGCTAATTTTGTTGTTTAATGGAAAGGAATAGCAAGTTGTGCATAGTAGACTTGCAGTTTCATGTGCAATCATGTTTGTCATTGGACTGTTATGAAAATGATTGATTTTTTTTCTATAAATTAACATTTTAATTCAATTTAATTTTCAAAAAAAGGATTCAGTCCCAAGATCTCAGGCTAAAGAGGAGAATGTCCTCTGCTTCCTTGACTCCTGACATTAAAAGCCAATGGGAAACCAGAAAGTCATTTTGTTGTTCTGCACCCATGCCCTGCTGCTCCATTCCCTTACACTGCCCCTGGAACCCTGGGATTCTCAGGGGGCCCACACTTCTGACCAACACCCACCTTCCTCGCCTGCCTCTTCCCATTAAGCATGACACCCTCCCCCTTACTTTTTCGTGGCCTCCCTCTCCATTCAGCCCAATGAGTAGTGACAAGTTAACTTAAGGATTTTAGAACTGGCTGACACCTTATGAAAAATCTGTCTCTGTAGTCAGATAACCCGACCCCAAGTCACTTTATTTCACTTGGTGCACATTTATCTATCTGAAAAATAAGATTGAACTAGAGAGCCTCTGAGATCCCTTCCTGCCTTATTCTATGGGGGACTGGCCAAGGAGGGACTGGTCCCAACAGCTCAGGGATATCTGGTGAACTTCTTTCTGGGAACATATAGACTTATTGTTCAATCTTCTTTCAGTCGTTTCCAGCTCTCTGTGACCCCATTTAGAATTTTCTTGACTAAATTACGTTTGCCTTTTCCTTCTCAGCTTATTTGACGGATGAGTAAACTGAGGCAAACAGAGTTAAGTGACTTGCCCAGGATCATACAACTAGTGTCCAAGGCCAGATTTGAACTGAGGAAAATGAGGATTCCTGATTCCAGGGCCTTGACATTCCACTGTGCCCCTAAGTACATGTAGAGAACTCTTTATTTGTGGCATGCATATATATTATATGACTTTTTCCCCATCTATTTACATTTATGGTAAAAAGGGACCTTTTAATTGGCTGCTGAACTAGAATATAAAAGGCTCCAAGGATTCACCCATGCATTTTTTTCCCTTGGTGGTGACTGAGGCAAGGTTTGCTGTAAGCCTCCAGCGGGGACCACTACCTAATGCCAACAAATCCAGAAATGGTTGTTGGAAAATGCTCCCTGTCCGTGGGAGCAGTTATAGAGAGGCAATGAGTAGGGCTCGATCCCAAATCCTCCAACATACAAGTTAGAGCTTCCTACCTGATCCATCATGTAGCCATGACAATAATGTGGCTGTTATCCTGTCTGTTGTGTCTATTCTCTCCTCCTCTTGGGTGTCAAGGGACCTTGGGAACTTGAAAGTCAGCAGCCAGCCTTGAGTAACCTACAGAAGCCAGTCCAGAAGTGGATTGATCTGGGAAGTCAGATGCCATGTCCTACAGCAAGAGAATTACTCATCCAGTCGCCATGATGCATCCAAAGTAACTTTGGGAGTGGGGGAAGACTTCGAAGCTAATTCCCTTAGTTTGAACCTACTGTCCTTGGGGAATAAGGAAATCTAAGGGAAAGGGTGTCCCAATCAGGGGATCTTTTGAACTTCACATCTTGATACATCATTTGAGCAAAGATTCCTTTGTAAAAGCTAATCATTGTTACGCTGCCATTTTTACTTAATAATTGTTTTGTCACAAAGACATTCATTTTTCTTTTTTTAACTATAATTTTTGTGTGAGCCATCTACGAAACTAGCATGACCACACTTCCTATTTTTATTTTTTATCTACTACATAAAGCCATTAAGTCCGGAGGTAGTTGTTAAACAATGTTCCCTCGATGTTGGAGGGTCTATGAGAAGACAAACATATTTATGCACTATTGGTCCAACATTCTGGAAAAGTTTTTGAAACTTTGCTAGAAAAGTCACCAATCTTACAGAGAAAAGAGAGAGAGAGATCAGATAATTATAAGGGTCATGAGTCAAAGAATGAGGGTACAGAGTAAACAGAAAGAGAAAATGGATAATGAAGAGAGTGGGAGAAATTCTTTTTGGAAAAGAACACAAATAATAAAATTTTAAAATTAAAGAACAGGACTAGCTGAAGGCAAGGAGAGAAAGAAGGAATATCAAGTGAGAAAAGGGAACCAAGGGTGAGGGGAATAGAGCAGTGGGAACAAAACCATCTTTAAAAAAAGATTAAAGTAACTGAAGGAACATAATACTGTGTTTACGGTAGAAAAGGGAACTTGAAACTATAAAGATTCTACATATGTAATATTAATGTATCTAGGATAAGAAAGAAAGTCAAACGGGGAAAAAACTTTTGCATAAAATTTATCTGATAAGGGTTTGGTATTTACATCTATATGTGCACATATATGTAAATGTTTATATATATGCAGATTATATCTATATATTATCTATATATATAGCCATTCCCCAATAGATAAACATCAAAGGACATAACAAACAGTTCTCAAAAGTTAGTATTAACAACCACACAAAAATTCTCCAAATTACTAATAGTCAAAAATGCAATCAATGTAGTCCTAAATTTTATTTTGTATCTTGAAAATTGGCAAAATAATGACCCCAAAATGGTAATTGTCAATGTTGGAAGAGTTCTGAAAAGATTGGTATGCTAATACATCATTTGTGGAGCTGTAAAATGGCATGATCATGTTGAAAAGCACACTGAAATTCTGTAAATAAAATGACTAAAATATCTATATCCTTTAAACTTGCAACTCCATTACTGAGCTTATACCCCCAAGGAAGCCATCAACAAGAAAAAAGCCTCTGTGCATTCCAAAATACTTATAGCAGCACTTTTTGTGATAACTAAGAATTTAAAATGAAATAGATGTCCATCAATTGGAGAAGACATAAACAAATTGTTATAAAGGAATGTAATGGATTATTACTGTGCTGTGAGAAATGTTGTATGTGATAACAAAAAGAAGCATGGAAAGATCTCCATGAGCGAATGAAGAATGGCATAGATAAAGCCAAGGAAATAATATGTTCATAACTACAAGACTAGCAAAGGAAAGAACATGGCACACTCCAAAATCAGAAGTAAATGTAACAAAATTAAAAAGAACAGTGGGATTCAAGTGAAGAGAGATGAAAAGACATCTCCAATCCACCTCTTAATAGAGGTTATACATTACTCTTATTTTCAGTCTTTCTCAATGTGTCAGTCAGTTCTGACTTTTTTCTTCTTCTTCCTCTCCAAAACTTACTATTTGTCATGTGGGATAGATCTCTAGAAGGAGCAGAGGAAGGATACATGGAATACTATAGTGAAATGAGGACAAAAAAATAATAAAAACTTACATTTTAAGTCATTTCACCATTTGATCTCTATTTCTCAGTCCTAGGCATGTTCCCTAAGAAGGTCAGTGATAGAAAGAAAGGTCCTATATGGTTACTAAAATATTCCTAACACCATCTTTGTAGTAGCAAAAAAAAAAAAACTGAAAACAAGTAAATGATGACTAAGCATCCATCTTGAGATAACTGATTGTAGTATATGAATATAATGAGACATTGCACCAAAGAACAAAAAAATTCATGAAAAATTCAATGAAGCCTTATATGAACTGATGCAGACTGAAGGAAGAACTATAGAACAATCTACATAATTGCTACAAGATTATTGAAAGTGAGTGACACTAAAATACTGCTGAATTTGGAGTAATTGCAATGCTCAATTTTAGCCCTAGAAAAATATATACTTCCCTCCTCTTAGAAGAAAGATTTAGGACTATGTGAATGGAATATTGCATATATTTCAAACATCATCTCTTTATCACTTAGTTTTGACTAAATTTTTTCAAGGCAAGAAGAATCCATCAGTAAAGAGGGAAAGCATATTGGGAGAATATTATAATATTAAAAACGCCATAAATTTTTTAAAGGCCTAACATCTTTCAGAGGTGACCCTGTTACCTTATAATGGCATTTTGGTCTGTCCACCCCAGATTCTTGATCTGCTCTCTGCTCTGTATTTAGTAATGCAGATTGATCAATAAGATCATTTTTCAGGCACGAGTGATTGAGGGACCATGAGTGTCTATGTGATGATGAAAAGTTATCTCATTGGCTGAGAAGCCAGAAGGATTGATGATTCAATAGAAGCTGAATATGGATACGAAAGGTTTGAGTGGAAAATGTCTTCCCCACTTCTGCCTAGATTCTTTAAAGTGAAATAGGAAAAGAAGGAAATAAGTATTTATTAAGCATCTACTATGTGCTAGGCTCTGTGTTAAGTACTTTAGAAATATTATCACATTTGATTCTCACAACAATCCTGAGAGGAGGTGCCATAATAAATGTGTTTCCTCTACCTTTGATTAAACTACCTCAATTCCTACTGGGTTGCCCGGCTTCCACAGATTCAGTAATTTTCCTGGAAGCTCTGACTCTATCATGACCCTTAAACCCAGGGTGGCAAGGACATTCTGTCACCCTGGAGAGTAGCCTAAATAGGATCAGTCTCAGTATGTTCCGCCCAGAAGTATGCTCACAACAGCCCAATTCAGTCCAATTCAAGAGACTTCAAGTATGTGTAAGGCACTGTGCCCAAATAATAAAAAGCTCTCTATGGCCAGATTCTGGAAATATTTGGGGGAAGCTGGTTTCTGTCTTTGTTCCATTCATTTAGTATGTTTCTTAAATGGATTAAATAACTTTGTTCAAATACGAGCTCCCCCCCCCCAATAAAAATATAACAACTTTTCCACAATTTCTGGGTTTATTTTTTATCTTTTTATTTGGTCCTGGTGAGGCAGAGTCAAGCAACTTGACTAAGGTCACACAGTGTTAGGGGTCTGAAGTAAGATTTTTCCTTTTTGGGTTTTTAGTTATTTTATTTTTCTGTACATGTACACTCACTTTAAAAATATTTCCTTATAAATCATGTTTGGAAAGAAAAATCAGAAAAAGAAAAAATCATGAGAGGACAAAAAAAGGGGGAAAAAAAAGGAAAAATGAATATAGAATGTATTGATTTACATTCAATCTCCATAGTTCTCTTTCTGGATGCAGATAGCATTTTCCATTCAAAGTTTATTGGGATGGCCTTGGATCATTGAACAACTGAGAAGACCAAATCTTTCTTAATTGATCATCGCACAGTCTTGCTATTACTGTGTACAATGTATCCCTGGTTCTGCTTGTTTCTCTCAGCATCAGTTCATGTAAATTTTCCCAAGCCTTTCTGTTCATCATTTTTATAGAAACATCATATTCCATTACTTTTATATGCCAATAATTTTTTCATCCATTCCCCATTGATGGGCATCTACTCATTTTTTCAATTCTTTTGCCATGACATTTTTCAATTCTTTGCTCAAAAGAGCTGCTCCAAACATTTTTGCACATGTGGGTCCTTTTCCTTCTTTTATTATTTCCTGGGACACAGACTCAGAAGAAATACTGATGGATCCAAGAGTACACGGTTTGATAGCTCTTTGGGCATAGTTCCAATTTCTGTCCAGAATGATTGGATCATGCATTAATGTCCCAAATTTCCCACATCCCTTCCAACATTTACCATTATCTTTTTCTGTCATCTTAGCCAAGCTGAGAGGTGTGAGGTGGTACCTAAGGCTAGATTTTAACCCAAATCTTCCTAATTTCAGGGCTGGGGCTGCCCCTAACTTCTGAGTTTTTTGACACAGAAAGGAACGGGAAAACTTTAGTTCAGTGTCACCACCAGTAAAACTCACTCAGTTCTCAATTCAGTTTAGCATTTATTAAAAACTTGCTATTTGAACATCACTATGTTGGATGTAAGGGGAGAAGATATTAGATGATAACTGGACCCAGAGTCAAGAAGACCAAAGTGTCTCCCATTTTTACTCTGATCAACTTAGCCCATCTCAGTCTCAATTTCCTTATCTATAAGATAAAGATAACAAGTTTGTTGCAGGGATAATGAGATAACATAAGTAAGGCATTTTGTGAACCTTAAAGTATCTTGCAAATGATAGAGGTGATGATAATGATGAAGCTGTGGATGATGAGGATGAGGGTAAGGATGATGATGATGGGTCCGTGGTGGTGATCATGATGATGATGATTAGAAAGTTTATGATTCCCGACCTCCTCACTCCAACAAAAGGATGAGGTAGCAGCAATATAAGAAACTCTGATTTACAACACATGATAAGGGCATTAGAGATGTGAAGGGCAAAGATGAAGAGAACAATCATTACTGATAGAGGAGATAACAGGTTTCATGGAAAAGGTGACCTCTGAGATGGGTTTTAAATGACTAGTTGACATTCAGTAGCTGGAAAGAGAGGAGGACATTTGAGCCCAGAGAATGATGGGAAATCGCTGTATCATGTTTAGGAGACAGATAGCAGGGTCAGTCTAGAAGCAATAAAATGGCAGTGGGTAGAGAGCTAGTTTTGGACTCCGAAAGATCTGAATTCTAATCTGGTCTTGGATACTTACTGGCTTATGACTCTGGACAAATCAATGAGTCTCTATTTGCCTCAGTTTTCTCAACTGTTAAATGGGTATAATAATAACACTTCCTAGGGATGTTGTGAGATATTAGTAGGGAGATAGCATTTTAAATTAGCATTTTTAAAAAACTAGAGTATTTATAATGTGTTTAGTGCAGTGCTTGTAATAACATAGCATAGAGTATGTGGAAGAGTATAATAGGAGATTAGGACTTAAAAGTGTAGTGATACCACATTGTGGGAAACTTTGAATGTCAAATGTTTATAGAATATTTGACATCATCATTTTAAAAAAAGTGGGAGTCTCTGATTTCTAGCTCCTGGACAATTCTTTTTTTTTCTTTTGAAAAGAGTCTAGCTATAGACAATAATGTCTTCCTAGTTCCCTAGCAACTGTTGGATTTCTGTTAATCGTTCCATAGATGATATTATATCCATGACTAATTCCATTAGTCCTCTTCATTTATCCAGTCCTTATTTGTGGGGAGCACCTGGGACAGAGAATCTGGTCTCAGAAAACTTGTTAAACCTGTTTGGTTTACCCTGATCGTGCTACTCCGATATAGCAACCACGAACAACTCAGGATGATATATGTTTGAAGATTGATAAAGCACTTTATATATATATATATATATATATATATATATATATATATATATATATATATACACACACATATATATATACATATATACACACATATATATACACACACATATATATACATATATACATATATATGTATGTGTGTACATATATACATATATATATATATATATATATATATATATATATATATATATATATATATATATAAAATCTCGATAGAGGCATGTGCGTAGTAATTAATGGTTCAGTGTCTTTGTGGTAGGAGCTCTCTAGAGGAGTCTCCCAGGGATCTGTACCTGGCTTTGTGCTGTTTACCATTTTGATCAATGACTTTGACAAAGGCATAGGTGTATAGATGACCATGATAGAAACTTGCTGGTGACATAAAACAGAAAGGGACACCTAACCCCCTATAGCACAGAACCTAGATCCAAAAAAGATCAGGGAGAAGAGCAAACTTGCCAAAATTATAATAACTGTCTTCAAATATCTGAAAGAGTTTTGGAATGGAAGAAATACTAGACCTGCTCCTTTTGGCCTCCAAGGGCAGATGTGGGAGCGGTGGGTAGAACTTTCAAAGAGGTGAATTTTGGCTTTATTTCCTAACAACCAGAGCTATCTCAAAGGGGAAGGAAGACTTGCTTGAGAGGCAATGGGCTCCTTTGCTTTCGAGGACTTAAACATTTGACTTCACAAGCAAAAGATATGGGAAATATATAATTAAGATAGCAATTTTCTGAACGAAATGGATTAAGAGTGGGAGGAGAAGCAGTATACATTGATAGACTGAAAGTTCACTATGAGTCCTAAGCAATAACGGATAACCACACATTATTTACTTTACAGTAAAGATCGGGAGAGGAGTGGGGATATGGGGAGGAGGAAGACGAAGAAGAAGAGAAGGAATGCACTGGACTAGACGCTCTATCTGTGTTTGGGGATAGGAAGAGGGAGAATTTTAGGGAAAGGGATAAAAGCTGAAACTGACCAATATGATCATTATAATGAGCAACAGAATCCACAAAACCATGTTTTTGTTCAATTCAAGACCATTTGGGGTCTGTTTTGTGGGCCTAATGAATGTACGAGTGAATGGATAAAAAAGAAGTTATTGACTTACACATATCAAGGACTGTAGTAAGCATTGGGAATGCAAAAGCTAAAACAGACATAGTCTTTGAGGCGTGATATTCTAATAGAAGGAAATAAAAAGAAGAGACAGAGACAGAGAAAGAGAGATGCACATATATATGTATATGTATATATAAATATATGTATATATAGATAATCTAAATATAAAGATAATACTTTACCCCCACCTCCCAAGTATACACATGCATACACACATATGAGAGTGGCCACCAAGAAAGGGTATTTAGACTTGGAAAATTGCAGAGATAAGGGGAGCAGATTGATATGTTCTTTCCAGTAGCAAAGATAGTGATTTGATTATGGAAACTTGAAACTGGCAAGTAGGTGACATTTTTTGAAGGATAGCCTATCATATTTTGTATGACTTCACCTATATAATGGGTATCATATTGCTTGACTCCTCAGTGGGTGGGAAAAGACTAGAGAAAAGAAGAAGAATTTATAACTGAAAATAAAAATTAAAAATAAGTGTAGCCCGTGAGCCCTCCTGAAAAGTTAACCCAACTTTAAGGCATGTTTGGAGTTGGTTTCTACTTAAAATACAGCCCACAAAGTCCTAATGATTTTTCTTTTATGAGAAGAACCAGAAGACACATTGGGTCAAAGCAAAATAAATGAATTAAAATCATAATAAAATAAGCAATAAGGAAAATACACACACCCAGCCTTGGCTGGACATCTGCTGGGGATTGCTGTGCTGTGCTTCTGAGATAGATGGCTGGATTATTCTTTCAAGTACATTTTTATTTGCTGGTTTTATACAGCTGGGTTTTTGCTCTTCTCTGCTGCCATCTGCTGGGTTTCACATATTATATATATTTTTTCTCCCATAGGAGGAGTGGTCTGTAAGCTCTTTTAGCTCATAGCCCCAGGAACTATACCAGCTTTTTTTTTTTTTTTTTTTTCCCTAGGCTATAACCATATAGAAAAGCCTATAGGCATTGTCTGTCTTTTGAGATTTTTTCCCCTGAACCCCGAATCCTTCCCTGAACCCTGTCTGCTATAAGGTTTGAGCTGGGTAAATTCTTTTCAAGTTCTTTCTACTGTATCATGCCATTAGAGAACCACATTAATCACTTCAGGAAGGGCTGAGAGGAGCTGGCAACTTCTCACTCAATAACAAAGGGTTTTTCCCTCCCTATCAAAGTATCTCACAATTTTCCAAATTCAACCCCTTCTCTTCCTTATACTCCATTCCAAACCTAGCTCATCGTCCTTCTGCAGGGACTCTCCTAAGTATGTCATGGGAGGTCTTCTGCCATAGACCGGATGGCCACTTCCAGTTTATCCTGTAGTGAAGATTCTTTCCCCAATATTCTTTAAGACCACATTTGCTCCATAGACGTCAGCATGGAGGACGACATGTACCAATTTTTCAGAAAATTCAGATTCCAAATCTGAACTCACACAGCAGATCCTAGGATTAGATATTCTGAGCTGAAGAAATGGAAGCTGAGCTGGAAGAATGGAAGCTGAGCTGGAAGGTCTAGCCCCACTCATTGTGTAAATTAGGAAACTGAGAGAAAGAGATAAAGAGAGATAGAAACACATCCATTACATAAGACAGAAAGGACCAACCTGGGGCATTAAAATGTTATTGAAGTGGGGTAAACGGAGGGGAAGGAAATGATCCCCCACCTCTAGGTTAGGCTGCCAAATGACATCAAGCAGGTCCCATTTGATACTGGACAGGAGTATTTGGGCCTAGAGTAACTGCACAGCTGTTGTGACGGGCTATTTCCTCGCCATGAAAGTGTGGGTCACTTGCATAATTTCTTCCCATACCTCTAGAATAGACATGCACTGGCAACTGGAGTTAGTTCTAAGGATGTAAGAGTGTATTTTGCTGTAGAAAATTGTTTGGACACTACATAGAATTCTCAATCCCTCTATTTTTGTCTGCCTGCATTTTTTATTTCCTTCACAGGGTAATTGTACGCCATTTCGAAGTCCGATTCTTCTTGTGTAGCAAAATAACTATAGGTAGATGTATACGTATATTGTATTTAACATATACTTTAACATATTTAATGTGTATTAGACTTCCTGCCATCTGGGGGAGGGGTGGGGGGGAAGGAGAGGAAAAGTTGGAACAACAGGTTTTGCAAGGGTCAGTGCTGAAAAATTACCCATGCATATGTCTTGTAAATAAAAAGCTATGATAAAAAAAAAAAGTGTTTGGAAAAGCTTCCTTATTCCTTTCTCATATTTTCAGCAAGGATACCTTGATATGGATGTAAATCAAAATGATATTATGAATATGCACCCTTTGACTACTTTTTGGTGGCAATTATGTCATTCATGATTTCCCCCCTTATTTTTATGTGTCCCCTCCCTGATATATCTTTTAAATTGGTCTCCCTCACATTGTAAGCCACTTGAGAGCAGGGACTGCCTTTGGCTTCTTTTTATATCCCCAGTACTTAGCACAATGTGTGGCACACAGTAGGCATTCTGTAACATTTATTGATCGATTGATCTTTCAGTGGTTTCAAGATTGGTCCCAATTCCCTTCCCTCATGCTTCCTTATATCAATATAGCAAGTACTGAGTGCAAATGCAGTTGGGGTACTGTCACTTACTACTACAACAAAACATTATAGAAATAATCATCAAGATAATGCTGCAAGATTGTTCAGTTACCCGTCTTTTCGTTGTCCTCCTTCCATTCTCACCTACTCTGGGTGGGATATTTGTTAGCTGGGTCTCACACCAAACCTCTGTATACTTGGCTTAACTTCCATACTTTCTGAAGTCCTACAGAGCTTCTGCTCTTTGCTTCCATGTTACTTTAATCTGGATTCTGAACTAGTGTTTCTCCTACTTGCTCTGGTGCATATTCCAGTCTCACTCTCCCAGAGTTAGGCTGGTTACATTTCCCCCTCAAGGTTCCAAGAGCATCCCTGGGAGATCGGACAGATCTTCTTCTAATTCTTCTGGCTCCATTTTGGCGTGATTTCTCTCACTGGTAGTTACTAATGCCTAGAATTCTAGTTCCATTTAATCAATTAAAGTAAATGAACTTTGAAGAAGGGATAGTATTTACCTCAAGGAAATAGAAAGAACATAAGTACAAATATTTTCCCCAAAATCTTGTCAGTAAATTCTCCCCTCCACTCTCTCAGTTCAGGCCTAGGGTAATTTCCCCATAATGTTGTTCCCACTAAGTTCCTAGCAAATACAACATGGTGGCTAGATGAGCCCTTGTCTCAACTCCCACTAGGCTGATTTCAAAAATCTCTCCTTAATCCTCAGGGACCTTAAAGCTCTGCTAGTTGCAAAACTCAGCATGGAGTCACTCTCCTGACCTTTGGAAACCCTCCAGTCTCCTTCAACTAAAAGGAAAAAATAAATGTCCACATGAAGACCCAAGGCCATAAACTGGCCTTAGGACTGGTCTTCACAGAGCATTGCCTCGCTTTTTCTGACTGGAGAGCAGTCAGGAAGGGACAAGTCAGCTAAAAAGAAGGATGTCCTGTCCTGCCGGGCCCACTAACCAATCATAGAAGGCCTTCTCTACCGTGTGTCCCTTGGAAGGAAACCAGTTACAGAACGTTTCAGCTTGCTCCAGCATCCATGTGGCACAAGAGGCCTTTTGCCCCTGCTCGTGAGAACTGGGCCCGTTGGCCAGGCCCCATTTCGATGCCATGTGGCGAATCTGACAAGGAGGTCAAACGTTTGCTGGCTAAGGCAGTTGTTGGGGTCTTTGGGCCTCAGTGGTTCAATTATGTACAAATAGTTTAAATTGATAATTTACACTGACATGACACTTCTAATTTTTCAAAGTACTTTCACATATATTCCCTTACTTTAATTCTTACAAGTATGATGAATAGAGAATTCTGGGATGGAGCCAAACAAGGCAGATTCAGATCCTAGCTCTAGGTGACCCAGTGAATAAAGTCCTAGTCATGGAGTCAGAAAGATGTGTGTGTGTGTGTGTGTGTGTGTGTGTGTGTGTGTGTGTGTGTGTGGAGAGAGAGACAGAGACAGAGAGAGATTTATATATATATTTATATATTTTTATTTTCATATGTATATATGTGTATGTGTAAACTGAAAATTATTTTCTATAAGTTATTGCCCATGGGGTAGCACCCTAGATTGGGGTTTGGTAAGACTCACATTCAAATACCAGCGCTTCCACTTTTTACCTTTGTGCCCCCTTGAAAAATTAATTTAATTTCTCTACCCTCAGTTTCCACATCTATAAAATGGGAAGGTAAGTGGCATGAGGGAAATGGACAAAGTCCTAAAGTCCAGCTCAAAATCTCTGACCCTGCGGCCTGTAACATGAGTTCAGATTTGTGTAAGGTATATTGGGTGTGTTTAAAACACTTATACCACAAAAAATGGGTTTTCTTCTTATCACACATCAAAACAGCCACCCTGGCATTTCCTGGATCACAAGAACACAGGTTTAGAGCCGAAAAGAAGGGACTTTATTTTTTTTTTAAATTTATTTTTTATTTTTCATTTTTTGGACTTTAGAAGCCAACGAATGTAATCCCATTGAAAAGATGAAAAGCCTGAGGGTACAGAGACAGCCAAGGAAGGATTAGAATTCTAGTCCTCTCGTTCCAAGGCTGCGACTCCCACAGGAGCACATACTCAAGAAGTCACAGAGAGGAGGCTGGCTAGAGACATCTCTTCAACTGATCAATGTGCCCTTTTGCTGATGATCCTTTCCCTAGCTTTTTCAGGATCAAACCGGAGGGTGACTCCCCCACAATTCCAAGGGAAATACCCACCCAGCAGGGACCCAAAGCATGTGAATGAATGCTTTGGATAATAAGAGACCAGCATATTGGCGCTTCTTTGGAAACACACTTTACATCCTTGAGTACTCAAGGGGGTAACCTTAATGAGCACAAAATATTCATTTCTAATAAGAACATGCTGTCATAATCACCCTCCATGTGATAAATATCCTAGAGATTTTCTCTTTGTTAGGTTAATACTTTTCCACAAGATAATTTAACCAATTCTCTAAAAAATAATCACACGTTATCAGGCCCTTGATACCGTGGAATGGTGGCTCGGTGTGGGTTGGAGTGGGTTTGTTGGATTTTTTTCTGTGGGTTTTTTTTAATGTTTTGAATCTTGCCTTTAAACAAACCTCATCCAAATAAAAGCTCCTTTTTTTAGGCTTGTTATTCATTACAATCAGACTCCCAGTTGGCTAACTTCTCATCAAACCGAACGTCTCCCGATTTTATTTGAGAAAAATTTATCATCCACAAGCAAAGACAGAAAATGTGTGAATGTCTAAAGCTTATGTAAATTAAGAGGCCATGCACACTGGTCCTAAAAATAGTAGATAATTATAGGCATTTCTTCCCTATACAATCATTATAGGCCTCCTGTCATCTTTTTCATTCTGTATAAGGTCACAGTAGTATTATACAAAATTTACAGTATATTACAAGTTAAAAACACAGTAATTAGCAACCATGCATCTCCAGCCCCAGTGATGAATGTTCACAGGACAAGTGAAAAAAAAAAAAGAACATTATTTGTTTTATGTGGACAGAACACACTTAAATTTAATCATCAACTCCTGTTAGCCAATGGGCAATATTCCCTCACTATTAGAATGTGATTTGCCAGTTTCCTACTGCCCCCCTGGGCTGAATTCATCCTTAACGAAGAGACAGAAAGCCACATCTCTCACTATCTTCTTGGCCAGGTGCACTTTTTTCTCTGGCTTTTAATAATTCCGTGGAACGTGTTGAATCAGAACAAGAAGGCACAGAGAAAATGCCGACCGTGCTCTGGACAATTACAAGCAGCATATGAATTCAGAAATGTTTTTTAAAAAATCAATTCACTAAATAATGTGGACAGTTCAGAGATTTTCTTCTCTGGTGTTTGTTGTTTTTTCAGTTTATTTACAGTTTATTTTGACAGGGGCTGGGAGGAAGAGGAGGATATGGACATCATGCTTCCTTAGGAAAGATGGTGTCTGAAAGATGAAGAATTGATACCCAACTCTCAGTTGTCTACATTCAGTCAATCAACAGTTTTTCTATGTACCTTCTATGGGCCATTTCCTTCTGAACCATTATTCATATTATTGTCTGACATCTTTAGGCATTGTCTGATCATGTCACCCTGAAAGAGATTCCTATTACCTACCAAACTTTTTTTTTCCTGAAGCAATTGGGATTAAGTGACTTGCCCAGGGTCACACAGCTAGGACGTGTTAAGTGTCTGAGGCCGGATTTGAACTCAGGTCCCTCCTGACTTCAGGGCTGGGGCTCTATCCACTGTGCCACCTTGGTGCCCCCAATCCGAATCTGACATTTAAGGTGTTCCATAAATTGGTACTATCATACCTCTCCAGCCATAAAGCAAAAATGAAACAGTCCTTGCCTTCAGGGAGCTTACATTCTCCCATGGGAGAAAGCCTTCACATACATAGGTATATTCAAGCAATAGAAGTAAGTAAATGCAGTGTAATTGGGAGGAGAGGGACTAGCAACCTGGCTGGGAGGATCACAGAATTGTATAAGGTAAAGGTGAGGAAGCTGGGGGGGAATCACTGTAAAAGGCACAAAACAGGAGACTGTTGTGTGAGATAGGGGAGAAGAGGCTCATAGAAACTCAATCACATCAGATTATCTACTTCCCCTACTCCAAATCTGGGAAACAGGCAGTTTAAATACTATTATCTCATTTTGCTGATAAGTGAAATGAGTTGCATAAGATCACAGGGTCAGTTGCAGTCAGACAACATTTATCAGACACTTGCCCGTGTGCCAGTCAGGGGCACCAGGCTGGCTAGAGCACTGAGCCCGGTGTCAGGAAAACTCATCTCTCTGAGTTCAAATCTGGCCCTAGACAAGGTCTGTGATTCTGGGAAAGTCACCTCACCTCACTTTCCTCATCTGTAAAATGATCTGGGGAAGGGAGTGACTCCATTGTCTTTGCCAAGAAAATCCCAAATAGGATCATGAAGATTCAGACATGACCGAAAAAATGACTGAACACCAAAAATCTGCCTGGCACTAGGCTAAGAGTTGGGAATATGAAGTGAGACAGAAGACAGGCTCTGTTCTTAGAAAGCCTAATGGAGGCTTTATGCACTAACTTGAATCTTTCCTTTCCTCCTGTATCCAGTCACCAAAGCCTGTAATATCTCTTGTATTTTCCTCTGTACTCTCCATAGCCATCATCTTTGTAAAACCATTATTACTCCCAAATTAGCCTTGAAATAGTTTCCTAAAAAACAGAATTTCCTTACCCTAACCATTTCTCTAATATTGGTTCATGAAAACAGATCGATAAGTTTTCATCACCATACACTAAAAATCAGGGTTGATTTATTATTTGGTTATCTATATATAGCATTAAGGAGAAAACTTCAATAATACAGATTAAACTTTTTTTTTTACTTCTTTTTTTTCTTTTTTTTAATTATAGCTTTTTATTTACATTTGCACGTGTAATTTTTCAGCATTGACAATTGCAAAACCTTTTGTTCCAACTTTTCCCCTCCTTCCCCCACCCCTCCCCCAGATGGCAGGTTGACCAATACATGTTCAATATGTTAAAGTACAAATTAAATACAATATATGTATACATGTCCAAACAGTTATTTTGCTGTACAAAAAGAATCGGACTTTGAAATAGTGGACAATTAGCCTGTGAAAGAAATTTAAAATGCAGACGGACAAAAATAGAGAGATTGGGAATTCTATGTAGTGGTTCATAGTCGTCTCCCAGAGTTCTTTCGCTGGGTGTAGCTGGTTCAGTTCATTACTGCTCTATTGGAGCTGATTTGGCCCATCTCATTGTTGAAGAGGGCCTTGTTCATCAGAATTGATCATCATACAGTATTGTTGTTGAAGGATACAGATTAAATTTAAAAGTGTGTCGTGTAATTCCAAAGAGCTGATTGTTAAACATTTACCAGCACACCCTTATATCTTTTCTTTCTGAACCATTACTTATATTATTGTCTGACATCTTTAGGCATTGTCTGATCATGTCACCCTGAAACAGATCCCTATTCCCTACCAAACTTCTTAATCTGGGATTTAAGGTGTCCCACACATTGGTACCCTCAACCTCTTCAGCCATATCTACTTCTAGATTACTCTATATGGTCCTTTATATGGACTCCGCACTTTCCCATATCTAAACCTTTATCTACTCTGCTTCCCATGCTTGCAATCTCTCCCAGCTCTTCTATCTATCGAATTCCTGCCCAATTTATACGTATCCTCCTCTATGTGGTTTCCCTTACCATGCAGACTGAGCTCCTTGAGAACTAGAACTGTCTTTCTATTCTCAGAGCTTACACAGTGGTTGGTGCATAACAGGCATTCAATACATGTCTAGCGACTATTTTCACCTCTTTAATTTATTAAGCACACATTAGCTTGTATGGAGTGACAACTGAG
Source organism: Sminthopsis crassicaudata (assembly GCF_048593235.1). NCBI lineage: Eukaryota > Metazoa > Chordata > Mammalia > Dasyuromorphia > Dasyuridae > Sminthopsis > Sminthopsis crassicaudata. Next base: position 32,864,026 of record NC_133620.1, on the reverse strand, counting down.
GAAAAACAAAAAGAAAGAGAAGTTTAAAAGATAGATTCAACCTAAACTTAGCTAAGCTGAGAGCCAAAATGGGATTTCTACTCTTAAAAATGCTGAAATTGTCCCTGAGGCTATAAGCCAAAGGAACTAAAGCGTCCTCCCCTGTGCAGAAGAGGCATCATGGCAGTTGTATTCTGGTGGATAAACAGAAGATGTCAGAAGAAAGCATCCTAATGGCGGATCCACAAGATGGTGGCAAACAGAGACTCCAGCCCAGAGACATGTACATCAAAGAAAATAACAAAAGAGAACAATGGAGACAGAACGGCAACTAAGTAAGGCAGTGGATAGGACACTAGACCTAGAGTCAGGAAGATCTGAGTTCCAATTTGGCCTCAGACATTTACTCGCTTAAGCCCCTTAATGTGTTTCATTTTCTTCATCTATAAAATGGGAATGATAAAAGCACTCCAGGGTTATCCTGAGGATCCAATGAGATAATACGGAACATATTCATTTTTATTTTCTTTATGTTTTGATGATGTGTTCTCTGGTTGGTTTGGTAGCAGAAATATTGGTGAGAGCTCATGGATTCCAGTTTTGAATAAACATTGATTCCAAGTATGCCCACAGAGACCTACTGTCTAAATATGCCCAGGCCATATAGCTAAAACTGACTATGTCAGTTCCTTGCTCAAAGGAAGGAAGGAAGGGAGAAAGGGAGGGAGGGAGGGAGGAAGGAAGGAAGGAAGGAAGGAAGGAAGGAAGGGAGGGAGGGAGGAAGGAAGGAAGGGAGAAAGGGAGGGAGGGAGGGAGGAAGGAAGGAAGGAAGGAAGGAAGGAAGGAAGGAAGGAAGGAAGGAAGGAAGGAAGGAAGGAAGGGAGGGAGGGAGGAAGGAAGGAAGGAAGGAAGGAAGGAAGGAAGGAAGGTAGGGAGGGAGGGAGGGAGGGAGGGAGGGAGGGAGGGAGGGAGGAAGGAAGGAAGGAAGGAAGGAAGGAAGGAAGGAAGGAAGGAAGAAAGGAAGGAAGGAAGAAAGGAAGGAAGAAATAAGGACCTATTCTATACCAGGCACTGTGCTCATTGCTTTTCAAATATCTTTTCATCTGATCTTCACAACAACCCTGGGATATAGGTTTATTATTGTTATAACCATTTTTAGAGTTGAAGAAACTCTAGGTAGAACTTAAGTGGCTTGCCCATGGTCACTTAGCTAGTAGGTGTCTGAAACTGAATTTTAACTCGGGTCTTCCTGGGTCCATCCTAATGTTCCAGCAACTGCAACTATAAAATGCCTTTGGTTCGGTTTCAACTTCCTCCATAGGGTGATGAGTCATTTGGTACTAGAGTTATAATCAAATTTTAATACAATCTTGATGGGACAAATATTAATGTAACACTTGCTCAGTCATAACATAGATAGATAGATAGACAGATGGATAGATAGATAGATAATAGATAGATTCGTGGATAGATGGATAGATAGATAGAGAGATAGATGGACAATTAGATAGATAGATGGATAATTAGATAGATAGATAATAGATAGGTAGACAGATGAATAGTTAGATAGATAGATGGATAATTAGATAGACGATAGAGAGAGAGAGAGAGAGAGAAATATGATAGATAGATAGATAGATAGATAGATAGATAGATAGATAGATAGATAGATAGATGAAACACTTGTGTCGATCTGCTGTTTGAAGAGACCCTGGGATGTAGATGCGTGTCCACAGACATGGCAGCTACTAACTTTTGGTCTCTGTTTGACACCCTTTCCCCAGGGGATTGCATAGATAAACATGCTCTATTTGAACAAGACCAGTGACAGCAAAATTGCTTGCTTGTCTCTAAAAAGACTCTCCTAATGTGTACCAAGGGACAGGCCCATGGTTGGACAGAATCTTTTTTTTCCCCAGTGTAAACCATAAAAATCCATTTCAACTGCCAAGGATAAAGCCATTTAAAGTGCATCCCCAGTTAATTATTTCCAAAGAGTAATAATAAAATCCACTATTAAATTTTAGAACTTCCTCTTTAAAGTATTAGAAATTTGTCTACTGTGACGCCATTAAACTTCCTTCAGGCCCCGGGGCTCCCGGCCTGGGTTAATCTGCCAGGAGAGCCCTCTGACAGGCCTGGGCGATCTGGTTAGAAAGCTGCCTTTCAAGGCAAAGGAACCTCTGAAGAAACTTCTGTCTCAGCAAGCTGACTCCATCCCGGTTAATCAGCAGCATCCCCAAGGACGTGTGCCCTTCTTGCAGGAATCTCATGAGGCGTCAGACCGAGTATCATCATTGCTAGAATGCAAAAGAAAGGGGGGAATGCAGATGAGAATCAGCCGAAAAGGTCAGAGGAGCTCTAAATCTGGGCTTGTGGACCTAAGCCAGACGGGCCCCCAGCATTAAAGAGAACCGTGTGCAGCGTGCCCTCCATAATTCCGCCAATGGTGTCAGCTCCAAAGTGTTCATCTTCCCGGCCCAGAAAAGGCCACGGCCCAGTCACTGGATGGAGGAAGGTTCCCAGCCGAGGCTAGGGGGCTTTGGGCAAAAATCGCACAAATGTGTCCAAGAATCAGGATGGGCCATGAGTAGCTCAAGAAAGAGCTGATTGCTGTGAGAAAGAAACCCCCCCCCCTTGCATCCCCAAATGTTGCAGCCTGTCGGTCAATAGCTAGCTATCCATGATATTCTATATAATAGTAACAAACAATTAAGTGACTACAATTTTACTCATTTTATTAGAGCCTCTACACCTGAACTTCAATTCTCTCTCTGTCTCTCTGTTTCTCTGTCTCTCTGTTTCTCTGTCTCTCTCTCCCTCTCTGTCTCTCTGTCTCTCTCTGTCTCTCTCTCTCTGCGTTTCTGTCTGTCTCTGTCTGTCTGTCTTTCTGTTTCTGTGTGTGTGTGTGTGTGTGTGTGTGTGTGTGTGTGTCCCTGTCTCTCTCTGGTTTTCAGTCTCTACATCTATCTCTCCCTCCCTCTCCTTCCCTCTATTTCCCTTTCCCTCTCCTACTTCTTTCCCCCCTCTCCCTTTTCCCTCTCTGTCTCTTCTGTCTGTCTCACTCTCTGTCCCTCTATCTTTCTATCTCTTTGTCTCTTTTTCTCTACCTGTGTCTCTGTCTCTCTCTGTTTCTGTCTGTCTCTGATTCTCTGTCTCTTCATCTCTCTGTCTCTCCCTCCCTTTTCTTCTCCCTTCTCTCTCCCTCTTCTTTACTCTCCCTCCTTTTCCTCTCTGTCTCTGTCTCCCTCTTTCTCTCTCTATCTCACTCTGTGTCTCTGTCTGTCTCTGTCTTTGTCTGTCTCTGTCTCTTTCTTCCTTTCTTCCTCCCCTCCCAAGAATAATGAGCAAAATGATAGTGCCATATAACATGCAGATCGCATCTCGTCACGGGAGGGGTCTTGGGCAAAGTGTGGTTCAATAAACTGAAATTAAGATTGCGAGTCAGCCTGCTTCTGGCTCCTCATGAAGCATCGGAGAGGATGGCAAAGGGACGGCTGCCTTTAAGGCGTATGGTTCAATTCCTGGCACAAGTTCTGAGGCTGGTATAGAAATCTGCCTTGTCTATAAACATACTGGGTAATGGGGGACTGTGGCAGGACTGGTTGTGGTGTAACAAGACTTGCTTGCAATTCTTTCTGGAAAAGAATAATCCAATGTCTGCAAGGCTGAATTTCAACAAAAATAGCCCCCTATTTTAAATATTTTAAATAGCCACAGTCTAACCAATATTTATGTATACAGCTTCCTGGTTTCCCAGGCTGCAGGTCTCTCAGAGAAAAGCTGCTTTCCCATTTCCCAACATCCCTTGGAAATCCAATGCACTGTTCATTCAGGAAGTATTTGTTAAGCTCCTACTATGTGTCAAGCACGATGCTAAGCAACAGGGATAGGACAAAAATAAAATAATTCTTCCTTCAAGTAGCTTGCAATTTTTTGAGAATAAACCACATACATACACACAATACATTATATACAAAGTAAGTACTAAGTATTTTTCAGTGGAAAGAAGTCAACATAGACTTCAAATGGGAGGTGACAACTGGGCTACGATCCTAAGAGACTAAGGAAAGGCATCCTTGGCATAGGGGGGTGGAGGTATAACATGGTGATGAGAAATGGACTGTTCTTTGTAGGGAAGAGTAAGAAAACCAGTTTGACTAGATTGCAGAAGCGCATGGAAAAGAAAAGAATAATAGCTATAAAGTTATTCCCCCAAGTTGCTTCTGCCTTTTCCTTTTGTAATCATTTTGTATCATTTTATACATATTTTGCATTTATTAACCTTATTTCCTATTTCCCTTATCTTATACCACCACAGAATATATCTTTCCATACACATAGATTTCTTACCGAATGGGAATGGGAATGTGAGTTCCTCGAATAATAGAAAGCCTAACACAGTAGGTGCTTAATAATTGCTTACTGAACAAAGCCAAAATATATTCCAATATTTCAATAGATCTGTGATTGCATGGATATGCAGGCTCTCACCAACCGCTCCTGTGGGCCTCTTGTCCCTGTGGTCTCATAAATTCACCAGAGGACCCAGCCAACATCCTGGGGAGCTTCCTCTCGTTCCCTTGATGTTGCATGAATAATAACGGAGCATGACAGATGGACAGTGGCTGTCCCTTGTTCTCATTATGGGACTGGCCTATTTTTTTCCCTCAGCCATGCATTTCTCTGAGAGCATCTCTAACACTGTTTCTCCTGTATAAACATGAAGATACGTGAATAAGAACAAAAGAAAGATAATACAAACAAAAAGACCAACATCAACAAAACTACCATGGCAAAACAATCCAAGAGAGAGAGAGAGAGAGATGGGTACATGTAGCATTATATGGTTATAAGGTAATAATTGGGTTTTTGTTTGTTTGTTTTGTGGTTGTTCAATCATGGCTGATTCTCCATGACCCCGTTTGGGATTTTCTTGGCAAAGATATTAAAGTGGTTTGCCATTTCCTTCTCCAGCTCATTTTACAAATAAGGAAACTGAGGCAGACAGGGTTAAGTAACTTATCCAAGTCCACATAGCTCATAAAATAACTGTTTCTAGAGTGCCATATAACGTGCAGATTGCATCTTATCACTGGAGGGCTTGGGCAAAGTGTGGTTCAATAAACTGAAATTAAGGCTTCGAGTTAGCCTGCGGGCTTCTCATGAAGCATCGATGGCAAATGGACTGCTGTATTTGAAAGCTGAGTTTCCTTGACTCCAGGCCAGACACTCTCTCCACCCATGTGCCCTCCGACTGGCACATAGTAGGTGCTTAATAAAACCTCTATCCACTACACCACCTAGCTACCTCTCAATATACACACATTATTTCCCCCATCTAATATATCAGGGTAGTGCAATGGATACAACTTTTGATTTGTAGTTAGAAAGAACTGAACTCAATTTCTACTTTAGACTCACTGGCTATGTGATCCTGGGCAATACCTTCCCTCTCTCATCCTCAGCTTTCTCACCTAAAAATGGAGATAATAATAGCAGTTCCTTCAAGTTGCCATGACAATCAGATGACATAAAACACTTTGCAGATCTTAAATCTCTATAGAAATGCTGGCCATTATTAAGAGCCTTCTAATGGATCTTCTAGTCTCTTCCTCTCACCTCATTAGGGGAATCTTTTTGTTTATGGCAGATACTCAATAAACACTTATTGAATAATTGTTCTAGGAGCCAAAATGCCCGTGCAAATAATGGGAGCAATGATTGTCTAATTACAGATCCCTCCTGTAATTTTCACATCAAACAATCAATTCTATCCTCATTAGTAACAAGTAGGTCATTTTGGTCCCTCAGTTGCCTCATTTCTGAAAATGCTCATTCCCTAATTCACAAGGAAATTGGAAAGACAGATGATATCATGCACTCAAATTTTGTTAAGATCCATTTTTTAAAAAGAGAGAGACTCTAGGTTTCCTTAAGTATAACTTACAAATAAATAATTCTGTGAGTATTCACGTTAGGATCTTATGTAGAAAGGTTCAGGTTTGAATAAGGGCCAGTTGCTGAGCTTGACATGACCACAAAGAGTGTCATGAATTCAAGAAGAACCAAGCCTCGGAGTCCATGTAACAGAGGAAAGAATTCGATATTGGAAATCTAAGAAGCTGAGCTCCAATCTGAAACTGAGTAAATCCTTGACTTTCTGGGCTCTGGTTTTTTTTTTCATCTGTAAAACAAAGCGGGTCTTTCTGTGCTCTGAGTTTTCTTCCAGTTCTTTCATCCAAGTGCTCCCTAGACCTCAGTTTTCCCACCTGTAAAATGTGGGGAAGAGGAGGAGGAATCTTCTCTAGGCCACCTTTCCTTGACAGAATATTTCTTCCAAAAGCTCCCTTATGAAATTGATTGCGTTCCAACTTCCACCAAGCCTTTGAAGAACAAGAGAAGGACTGGGACCCCCCCACCAGCCTCCTCTTAAAAAGAACCACAAAAAGGCAGCCAAGTACCTGATGCCCTTTCTCTTCTTCTGGACCAAACAAAGGTACTCCTGTCTCTTGTGGTCTCAGCTGTCCTCCCAGCCATTCCCATTAAAGTGGTTGCCCCATTTGCTCATGGTTTTGACAAGATAGTCTTTGCTTCCATTTAAGATTTCTGCCTTACCTTTCCATGTCATCCCCAGGAGCATAGCACCTTTACTGCACTCATCCATTTAATCATTCATCCATCCGACAAGCATTTCTGGAATCATGAGAAGTGCTGGGAATCAAAAAAGGAGGAAAAAACAACAATGAAATACATTCTCTTCCCTCAAGCAGTTTTCATTCTATTCTTGGAAGCAAGGTATGATAACGACAACCTTGTTGCATTTATGTAGGACTTTATTTATATACTGTACATGGGTTTGCAAAACATCTTACGGACATTAGTTCATTTGATCCTCACTATAACTTTGAGAGGTAGGTGATTTTAGCCCCATCTTACAGCTGAGGAAACAAGTCAGGGAGATTAAGTGACTTAGCCAGAAGGACACAGAAAACATCCGAAGCAGCATTTGAACACAGGTCTTGCTGACCCACCCAGTATTCTAATACAATATGTCACCTATCTGCTCCCATGTAATATTGTTAACCCAGCAAAACCTCAAAACACAGAGGAACCCAGGGAAAAGCAGAAAAGTTTTATTAGGAAAATCAGACGCCAGTGCCACAGTCCCCAAGCACAAGCCTGGCAGCGGCAGGTTATGTTTGAAAACCACAAGGGAGGTTCAGGGAGGGGTTAGGATAAAACATGGGCCGTCTTTTCCAGGAATGATGCGACTCAGAAGCTGGATATGTTGCAGGAACAGTTGACCAAAAAGCTGATTTGGGCAGGTTTGGGGTTCACAGTTCAGCAAGGTCAGCCAGCAAACATCAGCAAAGGCTTCTGGGAGCAAACAAGACTTTGGCTCACTGCAGGACCCTGATTGGCTCCTTTCTTACTCTGTGTCCAGTGCACCTGCCAGGTAATGTAACTCTTAGAAAACAGACATGTTAATCTTAGGGGCATATTCTCAAATTATATGTTAAGTGTAAATGAAATAAATACAAATTGTTTTTATTGGGGTGATAAGAAGGGAGGCACACAGGAGAGATCAGGGAAGGCCTTATGTGGGAGATGGTGCAAGCAGAGCTTTAAAGGAGACACAGGATTCTAAGAACCACTCTAAAACAAGCACGCATGTCCAGAACCACTCTGGTAGAATGCTGACTTCCCCCTGGTGAGTGGAGGGGCGTGACAGTCCTGGCTGCTAGAGCCAAACTAGGTCCTACCTTACTAAGTAAAGGTATCCATTTTCCTTCCCTCCCTCCCTTCCCTCCTTCCTTCCTTCCTTTTTTTCCTTCCTTCCTCCCTTTCTTCTTTTTCTTTCTTTCTTCCACACTTTCTTCCTTTTTCTTTCTTCCTTCTTTCTTTCCTTCCTTCTTCTTTCCTTCCTCTCTTTCTTCCTTCTTTCTTTCCTCTCTATCCTACATGCCTCAAATACTCTTCTTCCTCACTTTCACTTCCCAGCTTTCCTGACTTCCTTCAAAACTCTGCTCAAATCTCATTTTGTATAAGAAGCCTTTCCTGGATCTCTAGCAGCTAGTGTCTTCCCTTTCAATTTTTCTCTCATCTACTCTCTATATATCATGTATGCTCCTAGTCTCCCTCATTAGCTTTAGCGTAGACACAATATTTTTGTCTTTCATTATATGGCCAACATTTATCACCATATCTAGCATTTTTTTAAATAAATGCTGGTTGGCTAATTTTAAAGTAGCTTGTCAGGTTCAATTTCTCATGATCCCATTTGGGGTTTTCTTGGAAAAGATACTGGAGTACTTTGCCATTTCCTTGTCCAGCTCATTTTACAGATGAGGAAACTGAGGCAAATAGATTTAAGTGACTTGTCCAGGGTAAGCAAAGGTTTTTCTGACTCCAAAACCAGCACCTTATCCCCTCTATTACCTGTTTGCCCTTAGATTGACTCATTAAACAGAGATAAAAATTATTTTATTTTGGATTTTTAAAACTAATAGCTTTTAAATACATACATACATATTGCAGTTCTTTCCTCATATGTCCCCTTTTCCCACCTCATACCCCCAATTCAATCTTGAAAGAGACATCTTTCCCCATACAGAGAAAAGCAGTTTTTGTAAAAAATGATTAAGAAAGCAGCCATATCTGTTGTTGTCCTAAGAGCACCAAAGACGTTGATATCAGGAGGGGGATGTATCCACTTGTGAGTGAATTGGATTTAAGTGCTGCAGTCATCAGCATCTATCTCTCCTCCAGGGTCATATGAGTCCAGTGGAAGGGCATGAGTCAGGATGGCTGGAGAAGAGCCCAGACACAGTGGAAGATCCTTTTTATGCTAAGATCTTTCCCAGGTTTGAATTTGTCTGAGGCAACATCCATTCAGGGATTTAAGACTAGGTAAAAAATGAGGCAAAAGATCTAGTTTGCTTACTGCTACTCACAGATTGTTGTTTCTCTTTCATTCTTAAACAGAACTAACGACATCAGAAGAATAATTTCTTGACTTGCAAAAGAATTAAAATTAAGTAAGGCAGAGATGTTCAAAGTCATGGACTTCTCTGTTTTCTCCAGGGTCACTCCCATCATCTCCCAGCTCTCGACGGAGGAGAACAAGTAATATTTCATCAAGATGGGTTGATTCTACAAGGAACAAAGAATGAGATCATAATTTCTGTAATGTTTCATCAAAGCACCAGAATCTAAATATGTCAATTGACTGTAAAAAAACAAGCAACCCACAGATAACAGGAATTTTTAGCTACATCTAAAGATACCTGTCACTGAAGAGAATGGATCTCCACCTCTGTGGAGAGTAGGACTACCAAGACTGAGTGATCATATTATTGATCTTTTATTTTCCAGAGTTATTATATTGGAATTATATCTTTTTATTACCCAGTTAAAAAGTAATGGGGGAGCCAGACAGATTAGTTTAGATCAGGATTTCTTAATCTGGGGTCTATGAACTTTTTAAAAAACATATTTTGATAAGTTGTATTTCAATGTAATTGGTTTCCTTTATAATCATATGTCTTTTATCTCATGAATTTTAAAACATTATTGGAAAGAGAATTCCACAGACTTCACATCAGATTGCCATGGGGGATCCATGACACAAAACAGTTAAGAACCCTTGGCTTGAGAGAGAAATTACATAAGAATTAGGTGATTATGCGGTCCAGGAGAAGAAATTTTAGCTCATCAGGGAAGATAATGTGGAAGAAGTAGACTGATTTGGGGGGAAAATCTTCTCTCCAAATAAGTAATCTTAGAGGTCAAAGAACCTAAACTATAGAGTTATGTCAATGGATAAACCCTCCATCTCTATTCTATTCAATAACAGGATAAGCCCATTAATTCTATCATGAAGGAGGCCCACCAAAAGATTCTGGTATGGTAAATTATAGAGAAAACATCCCCACTGAAACACACATGGTCTTTTCAACTCCTAAGATCCCAAGGACCCTCTGAACTTTTGATACCCTGTCCCTGTTTCTCAACCTCCCAAATAAACTGGAGATCAGTCTCATCTGATGAGAACTTTTGCTTCCTCCAGGGTTGCCCTAATGTTATATGGTCATACACATACATACATATAAACTCTGCACACATATGTGTTTATCTCCTTTTGTTCTAATTCCTAGTCTCTTGGCAACTACCCATCAGCTGATGCTAACTAAAATTTTTAATGTTCCAGCCTTGTCTATTGATTTACTGCCCTCTAGTCAAACGGACCAACGAGGACTGCAGGAGCATTCTAGGAACTCTGGGCTGGAGAATTCCCCCAACAAGAACAATCTCACCCTATTACATCCATTTAGCCATGGTTGTAGGCAATAGAAATCAGGAAACATGTTGGGGTGTCAGCTTTCCCCCACTCTCTGGTATCCCATTCACCATTTGACATCCATGTCATCTTGCCTTGTCCTACCTCCTTTTTTTTCTCTTCTTCTCTCTCCCTGAAATTTCTCAGCCTAATAGGAGTCATGATTCTTTGAACATAATTAGCATCCCTTCTGAGGACTGCTCACCCAAGGGTAAGGCTACATTATTTTGTTTTGTTTTGTTTTAAATTTAATTTAATTTATTTTTGCTGACTTTTAAGTTCCAAACTATTTTTATGAATCTTAATAACACGAACATGATATTAATACAATTAATGGCAAAACCTATTAGAAAAATTCTGGGGCCAGATGGGTAAAATTGAAACTGATAACATTTGAGGCAAATGTTTGCCCCATACAATGTCAGTAAGATACAAAACAATGCAAGCCTTTACAAAACAGGCCAGTATATAAGAGGTATATTGGAACCAGGAACCAGCTCAAACTGGTTAGTAAGAGCTAATTAATAAATTGACAAACACAAGAAATCAGGATTTGGTTTATTGTTTTGTAGATTGTCTAGTTTTAAGGGAATGATGGAGAAAATCTTAATAATACAGATTAAACTTAAAAGTATGTCATGCAAACATTTTTAAGAGACCCAGTTGTTAAACATTTACTAGCAGACCCTTGATGCTAGTTCTCAATCACAAGTGATTCAAGTTCCAAGTCCACCTTAGAACGTTCTAGAATCTTAGGACTCTCTTAGACCAGACTGACCAAGGATCAGATTAGGCTGAATTTCGTGGCGAAGTGAGACGATGTTAATTTATAAAATCTATAATTGTTTATCCTCAATCGCCTATGCGACCGTAAATGTGCTGTGGGGAATGCAAAATAAGAAAAGAAAGAACTTGCTTCCAAAACTCCAATTGTTCTTTATATAATTGGGAAGCCTTGACATACTAAGCAATAAGAAGAAACTATGTGTGGCTTGATAATAATAACTTATTTCTACAATTCTTTACAAGGATAATAATAGCATCTACTTCTCAGAGCTGCTGCACAGTAGCTGCCTACTATGTTGACACACAGTGGGTGATATATAAAGGCTAGTCATTTTTATTAAGTAATTATCAGTCATACACATCCTTCCATCTGAAAGGACTTCACTTAGAATCCTACAGTTCAGATGCCACCTTCTCAATGAAGCCTTCCCTGATTCCCCGAGAAGCACTCTTACCTCCTCAAACATTGCTCAAGCTCTTTGATCTCTCTTTTGCTTTGCATGATATTTATCTGGGTATCTGTCATCCCCTGCTCTCATGCCCAGAAAGAATATAAACTCTATTGAGAGACAGAGATTATATGGTTTTTGTCTTTGTATTGGCAGGAATGGCACATAACAGGTGCTTAATAATCATCTGATGAATTATATTTATCTGTATTTTGCAGATGAAGAAACCGGGACTTGGAAGAGTGCTGCAGCTTTCTAAGGAGTTGGACCCATGTTTTCTGTCTCACATGCTAGATCCCATTCCCTTATGATAAAAGTGTTTTGGAAAGTCAGAGGAGAAAATTTTGATGTAGGCTAGACTCAGCAAGAAAAATATAAAGAAGTGTGCTTTATAAAGAAACCAGGAATTATATATATATACATATATATATATATATATAAAATATGTAATTACATAAACTGTAGCCTAATAAGAAAAACCAGAATGAAAAGAGGCTAGAATGCCTATTGTGGAGGAGGGAAGGATGAGGAGATTGATATAGCCGAAATGACAGAGTTCTGTTGGGGGATAGTGGGAAACTAGGCTGGATAAGGTGGCTAGCAGCAAATTAAAAACTACAAGGCAATGGACCATAAGAACATAAATTGAGAGCTGGAAGAGATCATCTTATTCAAGCTTTTCATTTTGCACAGGAGGAGAGGAGTCTGACAGACAGAATGAGATCTAGAAAAATCAAGTGACTTTTACCTAAGAAAAACCACATAGATAATTACTAACAGAGACAGAACTTCAGTCCAGGTACTCTATCGCCAAATCTTGTTATCATTCCAAGACACCATTCTGATTATTAGATGGTAAGTAGCATCAATTAAAAGAACACAGAATGGGAAATGAAAGGTGGAAACCTGATTACAAGAAAATGCACAGATGAGGGAAGGAAGTTCAGGATGGGACAGTTTGTTATTATGCTTTTAAATTTAAGAGACACTTAAAAAAAACCTAGGTAACAAAAATCAGTTTCATACGATCCTCTTTGTCTATCCTTCTTTGTATATTGAAAATGTTTATGTTTATTGGTACTTGTTAGGTTCAAAAGAATAAAGAAAATTTTAAAAGAAAGAATATTATGTGAGGCACAACCCTTTATTAACCATAATCTTTTATTGATATCTTTTATTTTAAGAAAACTAACATTTCCCAATCTCCTCCTCCAATTTGCCCCTTCCAGAAGTATGTCCCATCAAAAATTAGAAAAAAAAGGAGGAAACAGGTTGGTAAAACAAACTGATAAACATAGTCTTCCCTTAGTCCCCTCCCTCTGTAGGGGGAAGATAAGGAAACCTGATTTTGCTCTGGACATACATCCAGTTTGGGGTAGGCCATAATCAACCTTAGAGACTTAGACATTTTCCTCTTAGCCTTCTAAATCACTTCCTTCTTCCTAAGGTTACAACTTGGTGCACAATCAAGCTGAAAAATCCAGGATCCCAAAGTAGATTTGTTTAGCCTGAATTTTCTAATTTGAGTTTTTTTTAAGACAAATGGTTGGTTCAAGCCTCCATTCCCTACTACGTATTTGGCTACAGCCTAAAGCAAAGCAAAGAAAAAACTGAGATCCTGTCTTGGGCTCATTATGAAGCCAGGATGAGCATGTAGCATTTCTGATTCTAGCTTTTATTCTAGCTCCAACTCAGAAATAAGAATCATTTGTCATGTTTAGCAGATACTTAAAATGAGAAGACTTACCTAAAAATAATCTTTTCCAGTCAAATTTACAAAGAAGATTCATCATAAGGGATGAGGATTTCAGGACATCTCCTTCCTCTGTTTTCTTAGAATGACATTTTCTAGATTGAATCTTTACTGGCAATTTTCTCAACGTTGGTAGATTGGGTTCACGACAATACTATCGTTGAGGGTATCTCCAATCTGACATGAAGACAGAAAAGAACAGAAAGACCTATAAAAAGTGAAATAGGATAAAAAAGGTAAAACTGGAAGAAAATAACTAAGAACACTGAGAACGACAACTAAATCATTAAGACACTATACGACAGCTCAAATTCTAATGAATTTAACCATCATGGTCCCAGGAAACCCTGAGATAATGGGAAAATATTTATCTCCTCTCACGGTGAAATACAAAAGTGGAATTGTGTGTATGCACTGGCAGTTGCAGTGGTTTGGTGGTTGGTTTTTCTTAAATACTTTTCCTCATTATAAGACGATACAAGATTGTGAGGGGAGACAGTTAAGGGAAACTAATAATGGTATGTAAACAAACAGCAATAATTCAACTCCAAAATGAAAAAAAAAAACATTATCCATATGGAGGCTAGTGTTGGAGCTACATGGCCAAGTGACTACTACAAAGTAAATTATTTAAGCAGACATAAAAAGATGGTAAAATTACACATATTTTTAAGAATCCTCTTCTTTCAGATGCCTAAATATACCATCAAAAGGCCACTCAGTTCTCAATTCTTGACTTTCTCCTGACTATCCTGGAACCCATTGTTGTGCAAAATCTCCAAGTCAGCAGAGTAGTAGGTGTCCCAAAATGTCTTAATTCAGAGAATTAGTGTTAACTGAGTCTGATTAGCTCCATTTATCTCTAATTAATTACGTGTATCTAATTAGACACTTTGTTTCAAGTAGACATGGAGTCAAGTAGACTAGATTATTAGTGTAGTCATTGTGCCTTTACAAAATCCAGAAATTAATGAAACGTGCAAAAGAATCTGCAGATTTAATTGCACAGGTGTTGCCTTATGGCAAAGCTTTATCATCTGATTACACCAAGGGATTATTAGTGACTTTTTATATAGAGGATGAGCCTATGAAATGTACCTTAGCAACAGCTCATTAGTTTAGGGTTGTTACTGTATTATTTATTACATTCAGCCTTCCCCATTATCTAGATTGATTCATGGACCTATATATTTTTTCCTCCCCTCTGTGCAGGGGGGAAAAAAGTAAAATAAAATAAACCCTCATTATGAAGAGTCCAGTTGAAATATCAAGAAATGCAAAAATATATTCATCAATTACTGATTTTGATTCTTTAAAAGAACATTCAAAAGTTAGACTAGTGAGGAATCGGATTTATAGTTATTTTCTGTGAGAAAGAAGCAATTGAAACAACTAGGGGCATGAAATGATTCGTGTGTATGATCAAAAGAAAATTTGGCTGCCCTAAATATCTTCAAATAACGGATTCAGGAGACTAGAGTAGGTTGAAGAATAGAGGAAGCTCTTCTTACAATAAAAAATGATTTTATATGCTCATGGAGAACCTTTATGAAATCCATCTCTTATTTGTTATTTGGGTTCTCCCCCCCCCCAAACCTTGATTTACTGCCAAATAGAAGGCATTATGCATGCTAATCGGCCATCCCTGCAAAAGGAAGATTTCAGGATCTGTCTATAAAATGCACACCGACTCTTTGGAGCAAGATTGGATATGTGCAAAAGGTTTCACCATCTTGACCTTTGTCTTTTCACATTTCTCTTTATAAAGTATTTGAAGAAGCCGTTGGCTTCCCCACCCCGGCAGTAATTAAACAACTAGGAGTAAATCCAGCTACAATCCTGTAGCACAGCAAAGGCGTGTTTATTGACAAATCAATTATTCCCTTAAATAGTTTGTCAACAAGAAAATGGAAGATAGATTTTAAAATTATTTCTCGGCTTCTCTCCCAATAAAGAAAGAAAAAAAAAAAAAAAAAGAAAAACACCTCCCCCGTCATGGGTTACAGACAGCCTGCCGTTCACTTACTGCTGAATTTAAACTAGTAAGATGGTAACGGGTAACTGTTAATATTATATAGGGCATGACAACTAATTTGAGTGGTAATAATGAATATTTAATGACCCTCCTTTCAAGCATGAACGCATAACTTTTCACGTGTGCATTACCAAGATTATAACCATTCATCTAAAAATTACAGTCGCAGCTGAAATAACAGTCAGGAATAATAGATTGTAGCCACGTCTGCATATTGCATAAATATGCTATACACACACACACACACACACACACACACACACACACACACACACCCCGATGAAGTTCCCTCTGTCATTCATCTCTCTTTGAAGTCTGTGGGAGCTCTAGGCTCAGTAAAGAGATTTGAACCCTACCCCAGTAAAAAAACATTGCGTCAACATCAATATCTATACATCTTATAGTCTAGGTTAGAACTGGTGGGTTATTCCTCTTCCCTTGTTCATAACTTCCAAGCCAAAAAAAAAAAATATATATATATATATATATATTATTGCATGCAAATGTGTCTCAGTATGACTACAGAGGAGACATTTTGAGAACATTTGATTGAAATCCATGAGGCCATTTTGGATTTATACAAATAGATTATAATACTAATAAAACAGAGAAAATGAGCTCACATCTTAATACTCTTATTCGATCACAAAAAGTAATCATTTTATCCACCTATGCCTTAGTACACCAGACATTAAATATTTTTAAAATAGCAGGATAAATAGTGACTTCTCTAGGAATCATTTCCATCTTCATCCCAACAAAACAGATGAGAAGAACGAAGTAACAGTGTAATAATAATAATAACAACAACAACAACAAATAACTCACTTTTCTATTAAAATCTAAGTTTATTCTGAGTGATTTCTTTCTATACCTTTGAGGTAAAGATGAGGTAAAGATGACATTCATTACTGAAAAGGAGGGGGAGGGAAACTTATGGGAACTTTCGGGAGAAATTCAGAACTCATAGAGACTCTGTACTGTATTTTGTTTATTGATAGCTAGCCATGAAGAATGGAGTAAGTCACTCTTTCTGGATTTGAAAGGGAGATATAAATATGGAAAATGTATCAAGCACTACAAGAGGCTTCCCCCCCCCAGGGAGAAAATATCAGTTGCAAAATTTCTGCATTATTAGATGTTTGCTGGCATCCCAATGAAGTCTGAGTCACTATTTCCCTTGCCTTCTGGGTGACAGAATTGTGAGTTCATCCTTACTCTTTTTGTCCTGATTGCATTTCTCCAATTAAGAAACAATCAAAACTCAGTATCACTAAAATAGGCAATCTTCCCACCCCCACTCTAACCCGTTCAAAAGCTTGTGTTTTTCGGCAGTGCTGTTAATACATCTTCAAAAATCGAAAGAAAAGGAACCCGGATAGGGCAGTGCATCCGAAGATCCCCACTCTTTATTATCACTGCCATCACAACTTGCATCTCTAGAACATTTTGAAGCTGATTTAGTGCTTTCCCCCCAATTTTAGGAGGTAGTTATTACTAAATTTGTCTGCTTACAGAACTACCACTGGAAAGGACCTTAGATGGTGCCATTTCATTCTCCTCAATTTACAGATGCAAAAACTGAGGGCTGTAGAAGTTAAATGATTTATCCAAGATCATACAGCCAAAAATTAAAAAAAAAAAGATTTCTTTATTCCCATTTCACAGATGAAGAAATGGAGGTGCACAGGGATTGAGAGGCTTGACCAAATTCCTACAACTGGCTAGGGCCAGTGCTGTATTCAAATCTGGGGCTCTCTTGATTCAAAACATTCTTTCCATAGCTTCTACAAAGGCCCCACACCATGCTCTCATCACAAAGGAAAACAAACAAAAAAAGCACTGGCCAGAAAAGGTGGGTTCTAATTTTGACTTGGGCTTTTTTTTTTTTTTTTTTTTGGTTTTGTGATCTTGGATAAATCACTTAACTTCTATAGGCCTCAGTTTCTGCATCTGTAAAATGAGAATGAAATGTGCACCTTCTAAGGTCCTTTCCAGGGGTAGTTCTGCAAGCTGATGGACTCACTAATAAGGCACACATCAGGTGCATGTTGAGCTATGATATTACTTTAACATTCCAAACTTCTAAGGGATTTTTATTTGTTTCAGTGGTTTTTTCCTCCAAATTGTGATCTTATTGTCACATATATCGGAGCATTAAAGAGATAAAAAAATAAATAAATAAGACCAGATGTGTAAAAGCCTTTAGCACAGTGTCTGGCACATAGTAGGCGCTCAGCAGCAGATGCTTATTCCCTTCCTTTCCCCACATGCTTTCCCCAAAAATCACGAAGCAGCATGGCACAGTATAAAGAGCCCTGAAATCAAATCTCACCTTGCCACTTCCCAGTTGTGTAACATTTTACTTTGAGACTCAGTTTCCTCATTTATCGAATAAGTATCATAGCACCCGTGATCCCCACCTCCCAGGGCTGCCATGTGGGCCAAAGTGCTTTGCAAACCTGAATGCTATAAATGTTCATATTCTCTGGCCTTGATCACAGTGAGCCATCACCAAAGGCTGCAAAACTGCTCTGATGTGGGATGCTTAAAAGAGAATGCCAGCAGCTCTGTGCTAAATCTCCAGGTTTGTCCCCCACCCAGGTGATCTTTTAGAAGACGAACCAATATGTCGCTTGCCAAGCAGTTTTCATTTAGCCTTGATTTTGCAGGATTGCACCTGCAGGCCAGACAAGTCCGACGATAAATAAGCAAAGCTACAGGACTCTCCAAAGACCCAAGTGTCCACAGGAAGCCATACACTACACAAACCTGGGTTAGAATTAATTCAGAATGGGGGATGTAGAGGAGTCAGGAAAACTGAAGACCTGTTCCAGGAAGCAATATGGAACAGATATAGATAGATATACACATACATACATATACACATATATAGGTATATGGCTGTATATAATATATGTGTATAAATGTACACATAGCATTGTGTGTACATATATGTATGTAGCTATAAACACCTGTATATATACTTGTGTGTATGTGTGTTCATGTGTACATGTGCATGCACATACACACATACAAATATATATATATATATATATATATATATATATATATATATATATATATATATATATATATATATATATCACATTCAAATACACACAGAGGTCCAGCCTCACAATTTTGTCAGTGTAGAGCAATCCTTTCTGCCGATGCATACTGCCAACCTTTTTGCATTTTATACCCTGAGAGGAACAGCTAGGTGGTGCAGCCCTTGAATCAGGAGAACATGGCTTCAAATCCAAGCTCATACTTACTGTATGTAAAAGACATTGCGTGAGTCACTTAATCCCAAACTAAACTTAAAGTCTGAGAGAGTTACCTGCACGCACTGGGAATTTTAAATGCCTTGTCCAGGGTTTACGAGTGAGTTACCTAGCTAGTCAGAAGCAGAAGTTAAATCCTATTAGTTTAGCTCTCCATCCATGATGCCACATTTCCTCTCAAAACAGGAATGGAGGAAAATGAGAGAGAGACAGAGAGATAGAGAGACAGAGAAGGAAACAGAGACAGAAAGAGAGAAAGAGAGAGAGAGTTACTCACCATTCCTATTCAAAGATAGGGGCAGACCCTAGAATTTTGGAATGCTGGGTAAAGTACCTGGCCAGCAGGTAGGTTTCATCCTTGTAAATGTGTAACTATATACATATATACATACACATATACAAAATAGATATTATATATTCAATATACTGTATTACTTATTTTATATATAGTTGACACATTCAAGATTTGCAGTGCTATACAAGCATATAGAAAACTTTTCATTATGAGACACTAGATATATACATTTTTAAGTAATGCTAATACACATCCTTACTTTCATTTATATATATATATATATGTATATATATATACAAATGTATGCATACATAAATAAACATTTACATCTATCTACATATGTGCCCCTGTTGGAGGAGCATGGAGGGGGGCGTGTTTATATCTGTTCTTGCTATATTTTCTCAGAAAATTCTCCCTTGCAAAAACTAATTGACGTCAAGTGTACTCATATATAAAATAGACATTATATATCCAATATATTATATTACGTATTTTATATATGTTGACATAGAAAAGGTTTTCAGTGCTATATATACATACAGAAAACTTTTTACTATGAAATAACTATATATATATATATATATATATGTGATACTAATACATATCTTACTTTCATTCATATTTATATATACATACAAATGTATACATATATAAATAAACATATACATCTATCTATCTACATATGTGCCCCTATTGGAGGAATTTAGAGGAGGTTACACTTCTGTTCTTGCTATATTTTCTCAGAAAACTTCCCCTTATAAAAACTAATTGATGTCAATTGGTATACATATGTACATATACATATGCAAAATAGATATTACATATTCAATATACTATATTACATATTTTATATATAGTTGACACATTTAAGGTTTGCAGTGCTATATACATATAGAAAACTTTTCACTGAGATGACTAGATATATATTTTAAGTAATACTAATACACATCTTTACTTTCAGTCATATATATATACATATATATATACATACAAATGTATACATACATAAACAAACATGTACAACTATCTACATATGTGCTCCTGTTGGGGAAGCTTAGGGGAGTGTTTATACTTCTGTTCTTACCATATTTTCTCAGAAAATTTCCCTTTATAAAAACTAATTGATATCAGTTGGTATTTAATGATATCAAGGAGATAGCCAGTTAAGCAGTATGGGAAGCTCATCACTAGGAATGAAATGGGGAGAACTGGACACTATTTGAGACAATTGTGTTAGAAGAACCCCAGTATTCCTCAGAGATACCCCTAGGACTCCAATGGGAAGAAGGAGCCAGCCATACTCTAGAGTTCTGACCTGCCAGTGCCCGTGTGCATTGGAAGAATAAAACCAGAGTCTCACTAGCCATGGATGAATTTTTTAAAAGGTGACTGGATAATGTGAGAGAAGAAATAGTTCTATCTGCAATCTCTCCCCGCCACACACACATGCATGTCTCCAGGACAAGCTGAGACTGTTCTGTGGGTGAACCTAGGAAGGGTCGGGCAGGCCCCGGGCCGGAGATCTGGAGTCCAGCGGGCCCAGACCGGTCTCTTTGTCATCTGAAAAGCGGGCCTCCTCTTCCTGGGTGCCTGCCACCGGGGCAGCAGTGCTGTCCTCAGCAGCAGCCAGCCCCAGCCGCTGCCGCCAGCAGCCGCAGCCCCAGCCGCAGCAGCAGCTCCATGGGGTGGTGCCTAATTGCCCCCGTAAATCACGGCAGAGCACTCTGCTACTCCGTTTATTTTTTCTGACAGTAATTTAGTGCTTGCTCTTTTCCACACTTGTCATTGCGTGTTTTTCCTCACATTAGAAGCCTGTAGAAAAAGGACAGTAATTAACGGTGCAATACAGATTCATGGAGACTCCTTCATCATCTTGTGATAATTGTACTCCTTGTCTGTCAAGGTAACCTCTCCCTTTCCAAGCTTCATGCAGCTACTATTTGTCAACTATAAAGTGGAGACACGCTTTGGGGCCCGAGCAGAGCTGCCTCTCACGAGTTTTCCTATTTGTCCGGAGAAGAGGTCATTTATATTTTAGGCCGATGTGTCAAAAATTTTAGCCTGATGCACACAATGA